>NC_061117.1:199324259-199369564 GCF_002878395.1 Capsicum annuum | reverse complement strand
CTCGAGGCAAGGTTGTGCAGAAAATAGCATTTTGTATTTTTGTTCATTGTTCCTAACAACATAGGAAGCATAGAACTCCCGAACAATCATCAGGAAATAGCATAATGGGAGAGAAGGGACCATCATATCTGTGAAAAATTCCCAAACCCATTCTTTAATTTCGGCAATGATTTTGGGGAAATGGGTTTTAACTCCCTTCATGCTAAAGATATTCTCAGGATTGAACCCCGAGTAGTTATCCCCTTATCATATAACTCCTTCACATCTTCTACACCAAATCAAATTTGATCCACTTCCTTTCCTACCTCCCGTGTACGATCAATGATAGCTTGGACATTTGGAACTTTCGGAATATCTTTGGAGACCGGTGCTCTACTCCTTCCGAACGTAGCTTTTTCCTTACCTTTATCCAAGGCATTACCCTTTCTAGCTTCTTACGGCAAGTTTTTCCTTGGACATACCTATGAGAAAGAAATAAAACAAAACCAAAACTCAAGACAAAAGGTAAAACATGTTTTTGGAATTTTGCAAATTAAGAAGGAAAATAAAGATTAGAAAAGAAAATTGTTAGAGGATGCAAGGTATCTCATCACTAGAGTCCATGGGTTTCATTTATTACAACACTTAATTGCTTAGGCACGACATTGTCTCACATTCTTCACATTTCTCAAAACTAGCTCATAGGACATCCATAACCTCCATTGGAAACAAGAATGACCAATACCCTTAAGAATGAAGTCATCCAATCTATCATACGGCAAGACAAACATTCATGTTTTCCCGTTAGGCTTAGCGACCAACAAGAACCATAGATGCCCTATTTCTCAAAAATCTCCCTCAACCAATGACTAACAACAATTTCATTATTAGGTTCAATTGGATCCAAAATGATGCATTAAAAATGACCACACCATGTCCTAAGGAAAGTCACATTGGCCATCACAAGCATACAACAAATTCCTCTCTTATTTTCATTTCAACAAACACATGGTGGGCATGCTAACCAAGAACTTGGAGACAGAGAATAGGAGCACCAAAGAGCAAGCTTATCTTACCAAATCATCTCCAAACATATTCAAGGCATTCATACTATCATACTTGAGACACCCAAAACACAAAATAACCAAGAAAGGTTTTAATAGACATTCATCAAGCACATGGTGCACTAGCTTTGTTTAAAAGAGTATCATGAATCAAACTGGTGAAGAAAGGCACCAATGACCACATAATTATTCCAACAAGTGTTAATCATCTCAATGAGCTCACAAAAATCCAAATTCAAATGATCAATTATAATGACGTATAAAGCACAATGTCCATTTTCAAGAGAATTAAATCATGAGAAAGCATACCTTCTTAATTAAAGAGGGTGGAAAAATTGAAGCACAATTCCAAAGGAACGATCTCAGTTTTTGGTAGTTCAATTTTTGGTGAAAAAGGAGAATGTGAAGTTTGAGAGAAAAGAAAGGTTAGAATAGAGTTGCAATGTAAAAAAACTAAAGTGTGGACTGTTAGCACCTATTGTAGTGTTTTAAAAAATATTTTGGGTTGACCGGGTCGGGTCAGGCTAGTAAGATCCGACCCACTTTTAAAACTCAACAGCGTATAAACTCAACTTGCATCCTATCAGCGTTGAATTTAAGAATGGACTACTAAAGCAGTTCCAGCGAATGTCGCAGTAGTGTGTAGCTGCTGGTTTGTGTCCAATATGCGATGGACCTACGCCTGAACTGCTTAAGCAGATGCAGTGCAGGTCAAGGTAGCAACTACCAGATTCTTGGATTTAAATTGTGCCTGGACTGTGTCCAAGATGTGCCTAGACTACTACAGCAGTTACAACGCAAGTCTAGGGAGATTTTACAATCCAATATTTCTCCTGCTACATCCCAAATGAGTTTGGCCTGCGCCTGGATTGCTTGAGCAAATCCAGCGTAGGCGAAAGTAGTTACTTTCAGTGATTTGCTTCAATATTTTGCATCCTGTGATCAAGTTCTTAGCATCTACGTCTAGCCTGCTCAAGCAAGTTACCCATAGCCAGCTACACGAATTTTATTTTTTTGCACCAAATTGTTGGTTCGGAGCAGGTTGCCCACAACCAACTTTCTCTCATCCCAATTTTATGAAATTACCTGCATCAATCAAAACTAAGCTAAAATTAATATCAAAAACATTAAAAGCATCAAAAATAAATCTTGGGTTGCCTCCCAAGAAGTTTCGTAGTTATAGTCGTGGCACGACATCATTTACTCATCATTTTGGATCTTTGAAGCGAAGCGACTCAACCTTAGTAGCTCCGGGTCCTCCCAGATAATAGTACTTCAATCGTTCGCCATTCACCATAAATTTCTTCTTCTCATGATCTTCCAACTCAATAGCTCCACTCGGGTAAACATTTGAGATCATAAACGGGCCCGACTACTTCTATCTAATCTTTCCCGCAAAGAGTTTCAATCTTGAATTGAAGAGGAGTACGTCATCACCCACATGAAACTCTCGCTTTAAGATTTTGGCATCATGCCACCTCTCCATCTTCTCTTTATACAACATGGAGCTCCATTTTACAAAGGTTGGGAGGAGAAGCTATAGGGTTTATTCACGTCTTTACTCCACCCAGTCAAAACAATGGGAAAGATTGAAAGCTGACCTGATAACCATCTTTCGGTTAACCTAGCCTCCTCCGTCCAAGGTCTATTGGATTTTTTGCTTATGCGGTACTTCAAAGGGCTAAGCCTTGTTTATGCACCGAGAAAGATCGTCGATAGGAAAGCTCTGTTATGCACCAGATACGGCCACTTCTCTTTACCTTGAATGAATCATTCCACCTGGCAATAGCAAAAGTGGAGTTTGGCACAGGTCAAAGGGGAAAGCAAGGAGTAATTCCACTTTGGAAAGGAAAAGGGCAGTTCCAAACGAAGGACCCTGGGCAAACTTCCCGATGTCCAAGTGTCAAGTCCCAAGGGCTTGTGTCCGCCGAATGTGTTGACTTGAAACTCTTCCAACTCATGAAGTTGATTCACCCTTGATTTTGAGGCGTCCTCCCAATCCATATTCAATTTCTCTAAAGCTCATAAAACCTTATGCTCTAACTCAACGGGTAAGTGACAAGCCTTCCCAAACACCAATTGGTAGGAGGACATTCCAATAGGAGTTTTATAGGCCGTTCTATATGCCCAAAGAGCATCACCGAGTTGTCTTGTCCAATTCGTATGACTAACATTCTCAATTTTCTCAAGGATGGACTTGATTTCACGATTCGAAACATCAACTTGGCTACTAGTTTGGGGATGAGAAGGAGTAGCGACCTTATGCTTCATCCCATACTTATCAAGCAAAGTACCAAAGACCCGATTACAAAAATGAGAGCAACCATCACTAATAATTTCCCTTAAAGTCCCGATCCTTGTAAAGATCTACTTCTTCAAGAAAAAAATGACACTCTTGCCTTCGTTGTTTTGTAAAGCAATGGATTCCACCCACTTTGTGACATAATCGACTGCTACCAAGATATATTTATTACCATATGAGCTCACAAAGGGACCCATGAAGTCGATCCCCCACACATCAAATAGTTCAACCTCAAGATTGGGCTTAAGAGGCATCTCATGCTTTCTCAAAACAACACCCTGCATTTGATATTGAGGACACGTTTTGACCAACTCATAAGCATCTCTATAAAGGGTAGGCCAGTAGTATCCACTTTAAAGAACCTTAGTGGCCGCTCGGATCCCACCATGATGACCACCAAATGGAGAGGAGTGACAATCCTCAAGAATATCTATCATTTCCGCTTCCATGACACACCTACGGATCACACCATCCGTACACTCCCTAAATAAGAACGGTTCATCCCCAAAATATATTTTCACATCAAATAGAAACCATTTCTTTTGATAATGATTTAATTTATTGGGAGGCACACTGCTCATAATATAGTTCATATAATCTGCATATCAAGGTGTAATGCTCCCCAAAAGTGACATGACTAGCTCATCGGGGAGGTGTCATCAATAACAATCTCACCCCACTTCTCATGATTGGATTCAAGGCAGGAAAAGTGGTCGGTTACTTGATTTTTGTACCCCTTTCGATCTTTCACTTCAAAATTAAACTCTTGCAAGAGCAATATCCATCTAATCAATTGAGGTTTTGCCTTTTTCTTTGCCATGAGATATCGAAGAGCGGTGTGGCCCGTGTGTACAACCACTTTTGTACCTGACAAATAAGCCCAAAACTTCTGAAAAGCATACACCACTGCTAACAACTCTTGTTCCATAATAATATAATTATGTTGAACATCATTCAATGTCTTGCTTGCATAATAAATTGGGAAGAACAACTTCTCTTTTCTTTGGATTAATACCGCACCTAGAGCAATACCATTTGCATCAGACATTAATTCAAAGGGCGATGACCAATTTGGGGCTACTATGAGAGGAGCCGACACAAGGAGTTCCTTGAGACAATTGAAAGCTTTTACACAATCACCATCAAGCTCAAATTTTTCCTCCTTTTCAAGAAGCTTGCACAAAGGGTGAGCAATCTTCGAAAAATATTTAATCAAGAATCGATAGAACCTGGCATGACCAAGAAAACTTCTAACACCCTTCATGGAGATCGGTGGAAGTAACTTAGCGATCACCTCAACTTTGCTTGATCCACTTGTATGCCCTTCCCCAAAATTTTGTGGCCTCTAACAATGCCTTCCTTGGCCATAAAATGACATTTTTCCCAATACAAAACAAGATTGGTCTCCATACATCGTTCAAGGACTTTACTTAAGTGAGCGAGGCAAGAATCAAATGAATCCCCAACCACGGAGAAGTCATCCATGCAAACCTCCATTGTATCCTCTACCATATCAGCAGAAATGGACAATATGCATCGTTGGAACGTGGTCGGCGCATTGCATAACCCAAAAGGCATGCACTTAAAAGCAAATGTACCATAGGGACAAGTGAAAGTGGTCTTTTCTTGGTCTTTTGGGGTGATAAACATTTGATTGTACCCCGAGTAACCATCAAGAAAACAATAACAACCTTAACCGGCTAGCCTATACAATATTTGATCCATGAATGGCCTGCAAAAGTGGTCTTTCTCAGTCCACGAGTTTAATTTGTGATAATCCATATACACTCTCCAACCTGTGATCGGGCGCAAAGGTACAATATTATTATTCTCATTTGGGACCACCATCATGTCACCCTTCTTAGGAATACATTGAACGGGACTCACCCATGTGCTATTTGAAATTGGGTAGACAACTCCCATATCAAGCCACTTAATAATTTCCTTCTTGACTACCTCTTGCATTGGTTGATTTAGTTGTCTTTGGTGTTCCACACTAGGAGCATGATCAACATTTAGCTTGATTTTATGAGAACAAATTCTGGAAGGAATGCCTATAATGTCTGTGATAGTCCATCCAATAACACAAATGAACTTTTTCACAATTGATTTCACGGCATCCACTTGATAAGGTTCAAGATCACCCGCTACAATGATTGGCAATGTACTATCTTTACCCAAGAAAACATATGGGAGATGGGATGGTAATGGTTTAAGTTTGAGTTGAGGTGGTTCAATAATAGACGGGTTGGTGGGTGGACTCTCACGGTTTTTCAAATCATGTTCCTATTTGATCGGGTTCTTGGTCTAATATCCAAGACCCATCAATGAAGCTACCACCTCATCATATTCTTCTACCACCTCACTTCCAAAGTTCCATAATACACCCACCAAGGGGTCATTTACAAGATCTATTTCAACGGTGTTAGCTACCTCATCATCAACTACATCAATCACCGAAATAACTTGCAAGTTCATAGGTTGCTTCATGGACTTACATACATTGAAGGATACTTCTTCATTGTTCACCCAAAATTTTATCTCCCCATATTACACATCCACTAAAGCCCTTTGGGTAGCCAAGAATGGTCTACCAAGAATGATTGGGACCTCATGATCAACCTCACAATCTAGAATCATGAAGTCGGCCGAAAAGATAAACCGATCAACTTTCACCAAAACATCATACAACACACCAACAAGCTTTTTCATTGAACGATCGGCCATTAGAAGCCTCATAGTGGTAGGCTTAGGAGCACCTAAGCCAAACTTTCAAAACATGATGAATAGCATCAAATTAATACTTTCCCTAGAACACACAACATTTTTTCAAATTTGTAGACCTCGATAGTGCAAGTAATAGTGAATGTACCCGGATCTTCTTTCTTCACCACCATTGTGCTAGACATTATAGCACTACAATTGTGGGTTACCTCAATTGTTTCAAAATCCATGACTCGCTTCTTTGTAACCAACTCATTCATAAATTTACCATAACCGGGCATTTCTTGTAAGGCTTTTAGTAACAAAATATTCACTGATAAATTGCTAAACTTTGCAAGGAACTTCATGAACTTGGTATCATCATCCTTCTTCTTGAACCTTTGTAGGAATGGGGGAGGAATTTTGATTTATGGCAATAGAACAATTAGAGTTTCATGCATTTTTAGAGTATCATCCTCAATCACCTTTGGAGTTTTCTCACTTTCAACATTTTCTTCAACTACCGTTGGCCGTTCAACACTTGTCTCATTAGGCTTTGGATCATTATAAATTGGATCTTCTAGTCGCTTTCTCATTGTATTGTCCTTTTCTTCATTTGCCTTTTCAATGGGGTCTTTACCAAGATCAATAAAATCTTTACCAAGAGTTCGACACTCTTAGTGATAATAACCATGATGTGAGCATCATTTTTAGGATTAACAATTGTGTCACTAGGTAATACACCCTTTGGTCTTGCATTAAGTTGTGTTGAGATTTGGCCCAATTAAGTTTTGAGTTGCTTGATAGAGGCCAAGTGAGATGTCATCATTTGATTTAGTTATGAGAATTCGCCTGTCATTTCTCTCACTATCTTATTGGTCCCCTCAACACCCATTAAAATTCGATCAAGGACATCTTCACTTTTGAGGTTATCCAGGTTAATGGAACTTGACTCTTTACCCTTTGCCTGATCATAAGGAGGTACATACCGATCATAATATCTCTATTTATCTCTCTAATCATGATCTTTATCATGGTCTCTTTCCTTCCAACCTTGATTCCCACCTTGTCTTTGGTAGGTAGGGCGGGAACCCCCCGATTGGTTTGACAAGAACCAAATTTCTTAATCAAGAGACTTTGTTTCCTAATCATCATAAGCTTTATCACTCTTAGAAGCAATGGCGTGAATCGCCTTAGGAGGATACCCCATCACATATTTGGTAAGAAGATCAAGTTGCGTCATCACTTTGGCCATATTTGCATCTCTTTCTTCATCTTTTTTATTTTGCTCTTGGCTTACAAAAAATGCGGAGGGAGCCCCCACGGCCACCTCGGTATCTCTTTTGTGCCACCCTCTACTTTGTTTGGTCATTTGAACTAATAAAGTTGACACAACACCATACGATAGTCTAACAAGAGAACCCTCGGCTGCATTATCGACTACCATCTTATTCAATTGTTCTAATGCCCTATAGAAAATTTGGAGAAGCATCTTATCCGAAACTATATAATTTGGGAATTGCATTAACTTATTGTTGAATCATTACCAAACCTCATATAACAGTTTGCCATTAAGTTGGTGAAAGTTGATGATTTCATCCCTTAGTTTTAATATCTGAGAAGGAGAAAAATATCTTTCCAAGAATGCCTCCATGAGCTCACTCCATGTAGTGATAGATCTCGCGAGCAAAGACTGCGACCATAAGACCACTTCTCCCATCAAAGAGAATGGGAAAAAATGCAATCAGATGGACTCTTGAGATATGTGGGCTATGTCAAATGGAGAACACACATCAATAAAATTCTTTAAGTGTAGATTAGCATCCTTATGAGCTTGGCCTCCAAATAACCCTTTCATTTGAAGAAAATGAAGCATCATGCTAATAACATGAAACACTCCATTTCTTTTCGCCGGTGAAATACGAATAGCACTAGCTCGGCCCGCATCACCAAGGTGATCCGCATCCTCAAGATATCCATCAACCGTTCCGGTATTACTACCGTGTTGGCTCATAGTATCATGTATACTATTATATGCACCTGAAAAGGAACAAAAACACCAAACAATGTAAAATAAAACACTACGGCTAACCCAGAGTAACTAAAAACACTACAAGAGTGAAAACTACGTTTCACTCCCTGACAACAGCGCCATTTTTGATAACGCTCAAATTACACTCTTGAATGGGTCTAAGTGATCGTTGTCAATATAATAACCCAACTTAGGTTGGGGACGAATCCAAAAGGAGTTAAAGCATGGAATTCAAAACTCAAGAGTGTTAATAGTCTACTAAAAGATGACCCGTAGTGTGAATAAAGCAAGCATAAATATAAAATGGGGGATTTAGTTTGAATGTGTTTATAAATGACAACTACTTCAATTTTAGTGCACTAGCTTGACATTGAAGAATGCTAAGAGTGAATTCAATTGAGAATAAGCCTTGGGGTTGTGCAATTATAGGTGTTGGATCATGCATAGGTATTTATCCATTTATTCAATTTTTAGCTAAAAGTCATGGGTAGGCTAGATGTCAATGTATTGGTGTCAATCTTTCGATTACAACACCAAATTTCGCAAATGGGTTCTTTCGAACACCTCACAAGTATGACAATTTCCCCCATCTATTGCCTCAATTGACATCCTTATGTCTAAGAGATATCATTAAATAAAATGAATCAAGTTATTGGTTGCATTTATTCCTCACCTATGTCCTCTCTTTCAAGAATGACATAGGTTCTAGAGTGGTCGGAGTTTGCAACCCCCAACTCTCAATTAATTCATGAAATAAATGCAACACCCATCACAACTAACTAATTAGAAAAATAATTAGCTAAAACCCATTGAATACCACTACTTAAGCAAGCATAACCCCAAGAGTGGAAATTCTCTACTCATAGATAAAAAGGATAAGAATATACCAAAGTTATCATTAACTTCATCCATGAGAAATAGAGACAATGTAATTCCACACTTGGAGTTTCAATAATTCTTCAAAGGAAAATCACTGTCATGTATTTTTTATTCAACTTTAGTACAAATTTCTCAAAAGATGAAAAGATAGAAGCTAAAAGGGAAGAGAGGAGCTACGATCTAAAAGGGAGGCTATCTTCAAAAGATGAAAAAAACTAGGTCTTGAAAAAAGAGCTAAATCCTCCTTTTAAACTCTATTCTATATTTGATGAAAATTATAAAACTGTCACCTTATCTTTGATCTGCTTGAGTGGATCCAAAGAGGATGAAGAGCAAACATAGAACAAATGGCTAGCTGCTCCAAAGCAGATGTGAAGCGGATGCAAAGCAGATATGAAGCGGATGATTAATTTCCTTCATATTTGTCCTCTTGATGACTTGAATGACTTTTCCAATTTTTTCTTTTTACTTTTACCTACATAAATGGGCATTACGTAAGAGAGTACCATTAAATTAATGGAAAATCATGATAATTTAGGCTTAAAAGTTGCTAGCAAGTCGTCAAATTGATGATTTATCAATAATCACATCATCCACGTACACCTCAATATCTTTATGAATCTTATCATGAAAAATCATCATCATAGCCCTCATGTATGTCACACCAACATTCTTGAGATCAAAGGGCATCACCCTATAATGATAAACACCTCAGGGCATGATGAAAGTCATCTTTTTAGCATCTTCTTTATCCATTAATATCTGATGATACTCGGTAAAATAATCCATGAAAGACAGCATTTCAAGCTTCGCACAATCATCGATGAGGATGCGGATGTTGGGTAGCGAAAACTTAATTTTAGGACTGGCTCTATTCAGATCTTTGTAGTCAACACAAATTCTGATCTTGCCATCATTTTCTAGAATTGGAATAATATTGGCTAGCCATATTGGATATCTTACGACCTCCAAAACTTTAGATTGAATTTTCTTCGTCAATTCTTCCTTGATTTTACTAGATAGACATCACCCCTGATTTTCTTAACATTCTTATTATCCCATGGTTAACCACACAATTTCTTCTAGGTTAGGATTTTTATATTCTCAAACTCTTTGGATCTTCTGTTGACTGTGCTAGGGTTATTGTCTCCCATTTATCACTATCGTTCTTAATTTGTTTATTTTTCTCTTTACATGACATGACATTGGGAGGTTTTAGATGTTTATTACTTTTATCAAAACTCAAACAAGTTTGGTAATATCAAGTAGATAAAAAATAAACAATAAAGATATTTTCAATAGGAGAGGCTTATGCTAAGTTTTGAAAAAAACATTTATAAACTCTAGCCATGATGTGCACGAGTGTGGGTCTATGCCTTTTAAAAATCATATAAAAGAAAAAAAGAAGTAGATAAACTTAAAGGGTGGGTGTCGGGCTTTGTTCGTACAACCACTGACTATATAAAAAAATTAAATTTTATTTTCCATATATCCTATTGACAGGGGAGTAATAAGGGGAGTGAAAGTCTAGTTCAACAATGTTTTCTCTGATTTATCTTCCTCAATTCTGAATATCTCAAAGAATTCTTCCATGGTGGCATCACACTTTTCCCTTGATCTAGTGAAGTAGGGATATTTTTTCCTTTTTTACGTCAACACAAAGTAGTTTCTATTACCTATAAAGTAAAAACAACTCAAAGGCTGACATGTTAGATTCTGTTAGTAATAAAGAATTCAAGATAATATGGCAAGAAGTAAACACCTAAAGTTGTTTATCCTCTCATACGAATTGATCCATGGGGTAATGATGATTCAAGGATTTCGATGAACAGAATTTTGCTCATTGACTTGAATAAGTGAAATCCATGAGGAAGGTCCAACTCTTCTTCTTTCCAATCTTATTTCTTCTTTCAAGGATGTAGAGAATAACAGATATTTTTAAAGAGAACGGCTGAGTCGAAAGGTTCACCACGTATCCAACGTAGGAGAAATCAGGCCCTACGTAATAGTTGTAAAATGATTACTTTTAACTCCACCAACCGTATCTTGACTTAAGCAATTCTCCTATTGCTCTTTACAGTTCTTCCTACAATGGATTCTTCCAAATCCATAGTCAAACATCCTAAAATGGTAGGAATAATTTTAGGATTTTTTAAGAATGATTGTAGATTTTTCTGGGAGGCTTGGAGTATGTTTGGTTGGACTTTTGTATAATGGGTGTATATTTCTGCCTAGAGGTGCTCTATGAAGAATAGGATTGGATCAATTTGCCTTTTATTCAAATCAACATAATACGTATAAGCACATAAAACAGTTATATCACAAAAATATATTATAATAAAAGTGAATCCTAGTTGGGTGACCCTTTTGAGCCAAGGGTTGACCTAACGCATTTGAAGGAAGTATATGCTTTTTAAAACTAATCCATTATCCCCCCAAACCTCCATAGGTATATAAAAGAGGCATAAATGCTTACAAAAGGGATACAATCATTAGGATAAATAAAATAACATGAGATAAAGAACAATGTCTCGCGCAAGGGATAGTAGCTCCTAGATGTTCCTTCATTGGTCTTTCCCTCTTAGCTTCGTCAACTTCTTGACATATGCGACATCTGTTGATTACCAAGTGATTCTCGTATAACTGTGTTCTATACTCATAGTCATTAATCTGTAAAATCATGCAATCGTACAAACACCGGCTAGCACCATCAACCTCTTACCTGGCTTGCTTTAATTCTTCTCTCAATTGGTGTGTGGTTGAGACATTCTTATACGAAAGCAAACAAAAATAAGTTTTTCCCCTATCCCGAAGGATAGTGGATTGGATTAAATAATATATATTTTTTCTACATATAAATATGATTCGTCTGTAATTGGCCCATAGCCAATAGATGAAGGGCAGGTTTTCTAATGGGCCGAATACCCCATCAGGTATTGGGTCGTCCTAGGCTCATTCCTATAAGAGAGGATTTTGGCCTTGCTATATCTTAGGTGTATAGAGTGGGTTTGGACTAGGTTCCCAAGCGGACAACTTGAATTTGAAAATACGAACAGCTATCGAATGCCTAATGTGCCAATAAACCGTCGTATTCCCAACACTTGATTTGGAATTGAACAATAGAGGCCGGACATCCACGAAACCCCAAACATTTAATATATTTAGAGTGGGAAGTATGCCATGAAATGAAGCAATTTAATTTTTTGAGCTATTTAAAACACATAGGCACATAAACAGTTTAAACGCTATAACATTTAGTCAATAGAAGTTAATTCAAATATTTGGTTAGAACCTAGTTAGTATTCCCCAATAGAGTCGTCATTTCTATTTTATCCCTTTTTGACTAGAAGGGTTAAAAAAACTTGGTTTCAACTATTTAAAAAATTTCAAAACTTTAATGAAAGTTTTGAAATAATTTAAGAAATTACAGGGTCGCCACTTAATTTGTTTGAAAAGAAATTTAGAAAACTTTTTAAAGAAAATTCTAAGTCTTAAAATAGAAAAAGACTTAGATTTTTTAAGAAAATCACAGGTAAGAGGTTCTTATTAACGTTGTAGGAAAGTTTTTAAGGCACCTAAACGTCCACTAACTTGCGGTTATCCGGACTATTTGAAAATCAACTTTGACTAACTTTGAAAAAGAGAAGTTGATTTTTGGAAAGAAAGTGATTAAGGAAAAAAAAAATTGTGTAAAATCAATTTGACAACTTAGTAGGGAATTTAACTAGGTTCAAAGGAACAGATAACAAATAAATATAGAAAAGGGAAAGGGAAAAATTATGAGATTTCGGCTTTTAGGCCCAAACCTACGAAAACCTGTCCTAAACTAATTTGTGTTTTTGACCCTCCTGCACCTGTCATAAATTATTCATTTGGGATTTTTGCCCATTATACCTGTTCTAATCTAGTTTACTGGCCTTGAAGGACCAAAAATCCGCTTCACCTGTATTAAGTACAACTTTGACTTAGCGGTCCAAATGAATAATAGATAAGTAAGAAAACAATAATAACAAAGAAACATGAATTTTTTAATTTCCAAATCCTCGCAACTTCATCAATGGGTTTTGAATCATTTTCTTCCATCGGCAACAACTTATTTCTCAAAAAATCAATCCAATTTGATAGGCTCGAGAGAATGACTCGAAAAGGTAATGGGCCACATTGGGCCATCGTAAAAATGCACATGAGAGGAGCCCATTTTAGACTCAACATTTTGCATGTCAAAACAAGAAAGAAAAGGAGAAGGATTAGAATCAATTAAACCAAAAAATACTTATTTAACAGATAAGCTTATAGACTAAAACACACTCATTTATCAAAAACAAAACACTAAAGCTCAATGATAATCCAGAAAATTAAAATCCTTACACATCCCAAAAAAAAAAAAGACTATAATTTCTAAGAGATGACAAATAAAGACTACAATTTCAAAGAATAAAAACGCAGTTGTTTCAAACTATTTTAACAAGTTAATGCGATCAAAATTCCAAAAGAACGCACAAAGGACATTCAGGATGCAACAAGGTGCAATCATTCTTGCAATGAGAACTTATACGCAATTTGAGAATAAATCCACACGACATAGTAAATTTCAAAGATTTTAGCTTAAATAAAATACAAATAATACTTTAGGGCATGGAAGCAGATTCAAAATAAAAGCAAAGAAAATGACACATTTCTAACCAACTTGGACTAACCGTTTAAATATGTGAAGATGGGATGTTAACACATTTCAATCTAATTGAAACATCATAGAGACTTAACATATAAGCAAAACATATGTTTACAGGGAGATTTATAAAGGAAAGAATAACTTAATTACTATACAAAGTGACTATAGCAAGGACATATTAGTTCACCGCTAGCAATATTCTTACAACATTGGCACATTATCAAGGGGAGGACTCAATATATTGAATTAATATAGGACACCTCAACAATAATACAAAACTTTTAATTGAGCAGATAAAAAGAATGGAACACCAGACATGTGTACATTTTTAATTTGTAGAGGAAACATAGTGTGTTTATATTAGACGGAGGCTTCAACTTACATCGCACATAGCATGTCTTCAAACATAAAGAAACACATTGTTTTGACTCACATTAATGAGAAACCAATTTGTACTAAAAACTTAAGCGCAAATATTATACTTCTAAATTTGTGTCACAAAATACAATGACAGACATATATATTAGCTACTGGAATACTTAATCAAGCAAATCAGGCTTAGTCGGGGAGAAGGAAACTTATTTAAGTTAGGGTAGAATATCATGCTCAAAATTTCCAAACAATTATGATTCAAATGATTGGTCTACTGCCAAATATTGATTAAAAGAAAACAATGTGTCGGATTAAAAAGAAACAACATTCAAGTTAAATCAAAAGAAACAATGACTATTGATTTAATGCCGAAAAGAAAACATCATCTAAATCAAAAGCGAACTTAAATACTAACTGGAAATCATCAAATCAAGAACGACGGAAATATCATCTCAAACAACAATCACAATTCCACAATGATAACCTATGGCTCTGAAGGCCTCTATAGCAAACAGTCCCAGCATTCAACACCATCAGAATAGTAAGCACTATTATGACTAACAAAATAGCAAGAAGAAGAACAAGAAAATACAAAAACTAAACTGGATAAAGTATTAAACATTTTGGAGCAGAAAAATGGGACTCGAGCCTTCTTTGGAAACTCGACCACCACCAAAAAGCTTCGCTACCACTCCAAGAATTTTGATGGCTTTTACAGGAATATTTTTACTAAAATAAAATTGAACTTTTGCTCAAAAGTTTTCTTCAAACCTTCAAGACTTCACCCTTTTTTTTGCACAGGAATAAGCTTTATATAGAGGGAATTTTTTGGTTCAACTAGAGCTTCCACCGATGTGGGAAAAGGAGAAATTTGGGGTAGTTTAGGAATTTTCTCAGGAATTTTTTGAATTTTGAAATGCGATAAGCGATGAGTTGTATGGAATCATATGGATGCTAGGCTAGACGGGTTTGGGTTGTTGATAATGCTCAACTTACACGTTAATTTAGGTGTAAGGCGGTCGTTTTGAAATAACTTACAACGTGAGTGACGATTGAGTAGGTTCGAAATGAAAGCTACTAACTAGACTCACACCTATGGTAAAAATAATTTGGGGGTTTTGAAATAGCTTTTAACATATAAACAATTCTTGGGTTTCTAAGGGATTAATTTGAGACTAAGAAAAATTAGAGCGTAAAAAGTTACGAACGGATCTTGGGGTAATGTTTTCCTAGGGGCAACCTATGCATGAGAACATGATGATGTAGTGCAAATTCTAATAGATGATGAGGTAGGATAGGTTTAAAGTCTTTGGGGCTAATTTTTCAACAAAACCTCAAAGATGTCACTCATTGACCCTTTCGAGTACCTAACGAGTGTGGCAATTAAAACCACCCAAAACCTCAATTACCACCCCAATTTCTGGGATGGTACCCAAGGTATAGTCAACCTCATAATTTTTCTTATTTCTAAGATAGCAAAAATTAACCAATTATGCCATTAATTGTCTACTATTGCCTTGGTTCCCACATCCCTCTTTCAAGGATGATGTAGGTTCCTAAAATTCACCTAAACCCCTTTTTCAATGATAGTTTGAGCTTTCAAGAGTTTGAAATTTTCACCCATCAAACCCATTTGGGTATTTGGGGCTTTCACCCACAAATCCCAACCAAGTTATTCAAGAAATAGTAGAACTCATCATCAAAACACTAGAATCTACACAAATATATCATTACCCATACACACTTGCACCCTATTCAAACATAACCCCAAGAGGTAGATTTCACAAATCATACACATAATTAACACAAATAAACCAAAACTTTCATCAAAGTTATTCATTAAAAATAAATATAAGGTAAACCACACTTTACGCTCCAATGAATCTTCAATGGAAGATGCCAAATTTACTCTTTGGAGTTCCTCTAATTAAGTCTTAGCTCAAATTAGTACAAATTGAGGCACCAAACTCCAAGAAAATTACAAGACCCTAAACTATAGATGAGAGATATGTAAGATAAAAGATTGTGAAAATGAGTTAAAATCCCCTATTTAAGCTCAAATTTCACATTTGCCCAATATTACAAAAATTCCACCTTGCTCTTGATCTGCTTAAGCAAATGGAGAATAGGTGGAAAGCAGATGCAAAGCAGATAGCCCTTTACTTTCACACTTGACCTCCTTTTGACTTGAAAGACTTGTTATCTTCCCTTTTCAACCTTTCCCACACAAATAAGCAATAAGTATGAGATAAATATCAAATCAATGAAAAAATCATGATAATTTAGACTTAAAAGGTACTAGAAAGTCGTCAAATGACAGCTTATCAACACCCCCAAACTTAAACTATTGATTGTCCTCAAGCAATCAAGAGCTATAGTAAAGAGCTAGGGTATTTAACTCAAATCCACCCAAAAGAAAGCTATAGTAAAGGAATAAGCTAACAAACCTCTTCAAATACTTTCTAAACATGCCATGGCAACAAGTAAACCTACATTTTTTCAATAAGCACATATTTATGAAGCAAGGATGCAAGTTTATATCAAACAAACCTTCCAAATCAACAAAGCATCTTAAGAGGAAACACAAAATTTTCAAAAATTGTCTCATTCTTCACAATGCAACTTACTTTACCCATTTACCCAAATCGAGAGTAAGACTTCACCCTCTACCACAAAGTAGCGATGCCGCTCACAAGCAAGAGTTAGCTCCACACACAAAAAATACATGAAAATTTCTAAAGAAGCTCGAATAATGAAAGAATTCACACTCACTCTCACAAAGAAATTCAAGTACAATGAGTAGAACCATAAGCTTTCCCTTTGTGTTTTTTGCCACTAATGTAGACTTACCTAGTTTGGAATCACTAAGGTCTTGAGGGTCAAGATGGAGGTTTAAGGTGCGGGAAGGAATAACTATGGATCAAGTGACTTAAATACCTCCTTCAATGCAATTTCTCAACCCTTTCTACCTCCAAAATTTTTGAACTCTCACCTTATTCTCCTTCAAATCATTCCCCATATTCCCTATTTTTTTAAGCATTTACAAAACAATTCAAAGCCACTATTTTTTTCATTTCTTTATCTTTTTCAAGAGACTTTCTAACTTTAAGCCCTTCTTAGCCCTTCATTCATCTAATTTCTCTTCAAGTTCTATGGGCTAGGTTATTCAACTTTATTATTAAGCACATCTCTTGTCTTTTGAGCACATGAGTTGATAACCTTACATACACATTTGTTGGCTCATCTTAGCACATCACATTCAACCCCTCCAAACTTGGAGTTTGAAATGCCCTCACATTATTTACTCAATTACCCAAACCCTCCCCCAAACTTAGCTTTCGCCTATATTCATTTTTTAATATTATGCAATACATCAAAGGAGGTTAAGTGCCAAAAGGAAGATTTTAAAAAGGGCTTAAGTGTTTTACCAAGGTTATCATTAGACAAAGAAAGAAAAATGGGTAAAAGGCTCGAAGGGGTTAACTAGGAAAAAATATTAAGGTGGGAATTTGGCTTTGTAACGGGTCAAACATGGCCTCAAGTCATTCACCAAACCAAGATTGTCTAGGATTTTTCTTTGAACACACTCAGGGCAAGTTCTAGACCACACATATGTACAAGAATTATATAAAAATCTCACTACACATGACATCGTATTCATAGAGCAAAAAGTTAATCTCCCAACCAGTTTGAGAAATTTGAGCTTAATAAGTTACTCTGAGTCATGACTCATCCTTGTAAAGAGTGAGCCAAAATTGAATTTAATGGTCTCACTCATAAGAAAGCTCAAGAACATTCTTGCTTTCTCTCTTTTTTTTCAAAAAGAAAATTATCATTTCATTTCTTGCCAATGACATTTTGAATGAATTTTTGAGCCTTTGCCTCTTCCTAAACAATTAAAGAAAAACTTTGGGTGGATGCAAGACAACATTATCATTACACGTCATGGTATTCTTTCCTCACAACTTCACATATCATCCATTTAGTTCATAAAATACTCATGACACCAATGGAAACACAAACGACCCTTTACCCTTAAGAATGGCGTCTCCTAATCTAACATAGGGAAAGACATAAATTCATGTCCCTCGAACTACTTAAACTTCATCCGGTGATGCTATCATAAGCACACCAATAGACCACACCATGGACACAACATTTATCCACAATAACCATCGGTTATACCACTATTAAGATCAATTGCACTCAGAGCCATACTCCAAAATTGATCACACAATGCCTCAAGAAATTTTACGTTAACCTTTACAAACATATAAGACATTTCTCTCTTATTGACATTTTAACAAAAATATGGTGTGCATGGAAAGTAAGAGCTTGAATAGGTAAAATAACAACACATGTGAACAAGACCAATGCACCAATTCATCACCAAATACACCACTTGTAAAAATACTAACCCAATTAAATCACCCACCAATAAATTAAGAAAACAAACCTCAAATGGATGTTTCATCAAACACATGGTGTGCACTAGTGTATGAAAACAAGATTTTTTGCAATTAAGCATTTGAGACAAGGCACACATTCAATAATATTTATCCCAACAACCATATTCTACTAAATTAAGCTCAAATGAATTAAATTCAAATCAAAAGAAATCATGGAATATGACCATCATTTGTATTTTAAAGATCATACCTTGTAAGAGTACTAAAGAGAGGAAAGTGATGAAAAGAAAGTGCAATATACTTATTCGGGTTTCATTCTTGAGGTACCCATTCCAACTTGTGCTATCACCTACAAACACCAAAAAACAAGCAAAAAAATGGATTAAAAACATTAGAAAACATCAAGAAAAAATTTTCTTGTGTTGCCTCCCAAGAAGCGCCTTAGTTAAAGACGCGGCACAACATTTTTTGCCTATCAAATTTATGTCTCCGTTTGGAAGACTTGAAACGGTGGACCAACTTTAGATCAATACATCTGTGAGGTATTTTGGGCAAAAGTGAGGACACAATGAAATATTTTCTATCTCGCCAGTTTGAAGATTTAACATTTTACCCAATTTTACATCAAACCTTCTAATAGGCTCATTGGGTATTGATGAGAGCATTAAAAATTCACTTACTAAACACCGAATTTTGCATTTATTGGACTTCAAGTGAAGGGTTTCATTTTGGTCTTTTGGAAAGACAAATTCCAAAATGTAGGGATTTTTCTCCTCATCTCCAAAATTCATCATTTGCTTGGGTGGTTTGACTTTCATCACACCGCTAAACATAATGTTGAAAAGTGGTTCGAGTGACGTCTTCTCCCTAATTTTGGATTTGCATCCTTCTCGACATCTCACCCCGAATTGGGCTAGAGTATTTATAAGAGATTTACTTGGTTTCTTCTTTTGACTCTAGCACCATTTCCTCAATATTGGCATCATCCCTCATGGTTGGTTTGGTTGGTTGGGAAATCACCGAGAGTTCTTCAATATCAAGCTCATTTATAAAAGTGGGTATAGTTGTGGTGTTTGAATGATTGACCTCCATACCCATCTATTCTATACTCTTTCTTTCCTCGTTACATACCCCCATGTCTTAATGGATATCACGTATGTTATCCCCCATTGATTCCAAATAATCCAAGATTAGTTGAAGCATAGCTTCAACGTTACTCTTTACGGTGCTTTATTCTTCCTTTTCTTGACCATAAAACCAATAAAAATCATAAGAAAAAATAGCAATTGGGTTAGCATAATAGGGGTAAGAGGCATTTGAACAATCACTCCAATGTCCATCTCGACCACCACATAGAGAACAACCATACTCCCTATAAGATCTAGATGGTGCATACATTTCTCTTTAGGAGCATATCTATAATCTAGCCAAAAGTGGGGTCCATTATAATATGGACATGGACATCAAGATAGGATTTCCAACCACCAAAATCATAGTAGTCCCGAGATGCCATAGTAACAAGTAAACAAGAAATAAAAAAAAATCTAACATACACAAGAAGGAAAAGAAAATCACAAACAAATCTTTACAAGTTTGAATTAAAGCAAGTAAGCTAAAATTCAAAACTAAGTCAATACGCTAAATTTTCCCCCGGCAATGGCGCTATTTTTTTATAACGCTCAACTTACATGTCAATTATGTGCAAGGCGGTCATTGTTAATATATTTACCCAACCAAGAGTCGGGGTCGAATCCACGGGGAACAATGTGAGTGGCAATTGAGTAGATTCAAAATGAAAGCTACTAACTAGATTCAAACCTATGGTACAAAATGATTTGGGGGTTTTGAAATAGCTTTTAACATATAAGCAATTCTTGGGCTTCTAAGGGACTAATTCGAGACTAAGAATAATTAGAGCGTAAACAATTACGAACGGATCTTGGGGTTATGTTTTCCTAGGGGAACTTATGCATGAGAACATGATGATTTAGTGCAAATTCTAATAGATGAAGTGGTAGGCTAAGTTTAAAGTCTTTGGGGCTAGTTTTTCAACAAAACCTCAAAGATGTCACTCATTGACCCTTTTGAGTACCTAACGAGTGTGGCAATTAAAACCACCCAAAACCTCAATTACCACTCCTATTTATGGGATGGTACCCAAGGTATAGTCAATCTCATAATCGCCCTTATTTCTAAAACAGCAACATACCCAGTGTATTCCTACCTAGTGGGGTCTGGGGAGGGTAGAGTGTACGCATACCATACCACTACCTCAAGAGAAGTAGAGAGGCTATTTTCGATAGACCCCCAACTTAGGACCAATAACAGTATAACCAATACAAAAAGTAAGCGCATATAAACTAGTATGGTACATAAAACAAACTAACAGTATAAATCGCCCTTATTTCTAAGGTAGAAAAAATTAGCCAATTATACCATTAATTGTCTACTATTGCCTTGGTTCCCACATCCCTCTTTCAAGGATGATGTAGGTTCCTAACATTCACCCAAACCCCTCTTTCAAGAATAGTTTGAGCTTTCAAGAGTTTGGGATTTTCACCCATCAAACCCATTTGGGTATTTGGGGCTTTCACCCACAAATCCCAACCAAGTTATTCAAGCAATAGTATAAATCATCATCAAAACACTAGAATCTACACAAATATATCACTACCCATACACACTTGCACCCTATTCAAATATAACCCCAAGAGGTAGATTTAGCAAATCATACACATAATATATAACCCCAAGAGGTAGATTTAGCAAATCATACACATAATAAACATAAATAAACCAAAACTTCCATCAAAGCTATTCATTAAAAATAAAGATAAGGCAAACCATGCTTTAAGCTCCAATGAATCTTCAATGGAAGATGCCAAATCCACTCTTTGGAGTTCCTTTAATTAAGCCTTAGCTCAAATTAGTACAAATTTAGGCACCAAGATCCAAGAAAATTACAAGACCCTAAACTATAGATAGGAGATATGTAAGATAAGAGATGGATAAAGGATGGTGAAAATGAGCTAAAATCCCCTATTTAAGCCCCAATTTCACATTTTTCCAATATTACAAAAATGTCACCTTGCTCTTGATCTGCTTAAGCAGGTTGACAGTGGATGCAAAGCAGATGGCCCATTACTTTCACATTTGACCTCTTTTTGACTTGAAACACTTGCTTATCTTCTATTTTCAACTTTTCCTACACAAATGAGCATTAAGTATGAGATAAATATCAAATCAACGGAAATTAATGGAAAAATCATGATAATTTAGGCTTAAAAGGTATTAAAAAGTAGTTAAATGATGGTTTATCAGTCATTTGGATCTTCAGATTGGAGCTCTTATGGGTTGCACTGATGAAGCTGATTGGTTAGGTTGAGTTCATACGTTGTTGTTGATGTTGTTCATTATTGTTGCTTTGTTTTTTTGTTGATATTATTGGTTGTTGTCATTTAGGAGCTGTTGTTTTGTTGTACGCATATTATTGAAGCTGGTCGTTGTTGTTGTTATTTGTTGTTTGTTGTTTTAGAGGAAAAGAAGAATGGGTCTGGGCAGGTAAGGATCAATTAGGTCTTACTGTTATGTGGGAATAATGGGAAATTGGATAAAAAGGGTATTCGGGCCGAAATTCAGTAGGTTAGGTTACTTTTGGGGTTATTAAAAAAATGACCCCAATTATATTAAGAATTAGCTAAATTCATTTAATTTTCGATCAAATTAAAAATCAATTGGACAATTGTATTACAATTATCGCCAATTTGATTTTAATTATGGTCAAATTCAATAGATTGGTTGAATTAAATCAAAATTTGATACGAATAAATACCTCACTTAAATTTGAGCTTCTTGATTTAATAAAATAAAAAATATTTCTCCAAACAAATTATATTTAAATCCAAGCTTTTTTCATTTGAATTAATTTCAAGATAAGCCTTAATTATAATCTGATATTTCGTAAAATAATATATTTAAGTAAAAAAATTATATGATTTCATATATATAAATAGAAAAATATATAATTGCTACTTAAAATGGCAAAATTACCTAGATAAATATTTTGAAGATTTTTTATCCAGATAAAATAAATATTGTAATTTTATTAGAATAGAATAAACTTGGAATTAATCTTAATTGTGGAGGGCAAAAATTAGGTGTCAACAGTATGCTTAACCTTAGTTGGGTTATTCTAGTGATCTCAAATCATAATATGGGTAGTGTTGGCTTAAATGCCCATATTTCTAGGCAAATTCATATCTTAGGATTGATTATGGCTTACTTGACATCTAGAAGTTGAACTATATACTGTAGCCTAGTTTGGGGCATAGTTTGCCAAATTATGAAAATTGAGGATTAGAAGTGGGATCTTGACTCACCTTAAGCTTGGATTTATATAGTTCCATTGATG
Organism: Capsicum annuum; assembly: GCF_002878395.1. Taxonomy (NCBI): domain Eukaryota; kingdom Viridiplantae; phylum Streptophyta; class Magnoliopsida; order Solanales; family Solanaceae; genus Capsicum; species Capsicum annuum. Next base: position 199,346,741 of record NC_061117.1, on the reverse strand, counting down.
ACCTTAGACTCTTGTAAAACACTTAGAGAATGACCTTTGGAGCATGTTGTCTACTCGTGGTAAAAGAGATATGGTGATAGTATATGTAATACCCCTCAAACTCCTAGCTTAACTCAGTACTTTAGAGAATGAAAAGAGGTCCCAGACTTAGAAATTTCAGCTAAGTTTTTATACTTCGAATCATTTTTAGTCTTCATAATTTGGCGATCTTATTTTGTAACCCTTATGACCTTAAAATGTCAATCCTTCAATTGAATCATGATCAGGTGTGTCCATAGGTCACTTTGAGTGAGATTTAAATTTCTTGGACCTTGTTTGAAACGTGTTTGGATGACCAAAATAGTAGGTCGGCGCATCATGTCACCCATTACGTCGATAGATATTTTCCCTAGTGTTAGAGTGCAAATTCTAGTAACCCAATGCGAACTCGATGCGGTGCAGCATCCATCGCATCGACCCCATCGATGCAGAGCGTTGGTCTGCGCATCACTAGGCACAGTTTTTGCTCTTTTAATTCCGCATCCAGAAAGGTATTTAAGTTAATTTTTCCACTTTTATTCAGCCCTAAAACATGAGATTTAGCCACCCTAGAGGAAAAATTCACTCATTCTCTCTCAAATTCTCTCAAGAACAAATCCTAGGGCATCCAATTTCAAATTCTAGCTTTAAGAACACACCATCAATCTTGACAAATTTGATTACCAAGGTATGTTAGGTGTTCATCTAAGGGTTTCCTTCCACCTTTGGAGTTCAAGAACCTCTTTTAAAACTACAAGTTGATTGTTTTCATGAATTTAATGTTGAAATTGATTGTATTCAAGTTCATGATACTATTTGGGTTTTAATCCATGATTTACTACAAGTTTCATAAAATTAAATAAGCATGTGTGGGAAATTATATGATTTGCATATTAAACCCTTGAAATTACAATTGATTATTACATCCATGATGTGTTGACTAAACTTATGTGAAATAACCATGCTCCCCAAGTTTGATAGAATGCATATGTGAATTGAATAGTGAAACCATGATATGTCATCATGTGGTCCCATTCATGTACAAGTTCATGTATCTCAAGTGTTTGACAAGATGCCTACGTGAATGTATTGTTAAAAAGTATTTATTGTTATGCTTCTTAAGATCATGTCATGCTTTATTTTCTATGCTTTCAAGTCCTGGGATATTCAATACCAAAAAATCTAACTGTTTACCTAGAACTATAGTACTTATAGAATAGTTTTAGTAATGTCACGAATAGTAGTACTCAGTTAGTTAGAGAACTCATTGAAACATAGTATCAGTCTAGTTCAGCTCAGTATCACGAACAGTATATTCAGTCAGTTAATAAAACTCAGTGAACTCAGTCCGAATTATTCAATTAGCATGATCAGTAACAGTTCAGTCAAGCCTAGTATAGTCTAGAAATTAGTTCAGTGTCTTTAATTGGGAGTAGGATTCAGCACCGAGTGAACCCAAGGATGAGGGATCACCTGCCAGTAGAGGGTGTGATCCCTAGTAGCAGTCCTTGCATCCCAGAACTATATAGCCAGCTAAGGTTTAGATATCTACCAGCCAGTTGAGGGTTGATAAGGTGTTTTACCTACCAGTTGAGGGTACCACTATTCTCATTTAGGGCACCTACCAGATGAGGGTGACCCTTCATCTTGCCTTTACCCATGGCACGGTACTGGCACCCTACCAACTAGGGTTACAGGTTGGACCCAATCCATTCGGAGAAGGGTACGTTAGTTAGATGATTACATCCCACAGTTTCAGTTTTAGTTTTAGACTCAGTATAGAACTCAATTCAACTCTACAAAATTAGAACTGTCAGACACAGTCACCCAGCTTAGTATAGAACTCAGTTTAGTTCTACAGAATTAGGACTATCAAAAATAGTCACCCAATTATCAGTAATACAATTATTAGTAATCTCAAAAATTAGTAACTTAGTTACCAAAACTCAGACTCAGTTTCAATAATAATCTCAGATACAGTATATATGTATATATGCAGCATTACATACTTAGTATTTACAGTAGTTTCAGTATTCTATGTGCTCTCATTCAGTTACTTTATATCATTTAGTTAGTTACTGTTCATGCATATGAACCCTTGCATTTGTCCTACCTCATCTAGCATACCAGTACATTCCACGTACTGACGCATACTTTTTTTTTGCACTATGATGTCTTATATCATAGGTCCGAAAGCTCAGGTTCCTGACCGCGCTTAGACAGATTTAGATAGCAGTAGTAGTTTTAGTAGTGAGTCCTCATCTATTGAGGATATGCTTTTAATTCAGTATTTTTTGCAACTTTAATATTTCAGTAGCCGAAGTTAGTTGGGGGCTTTTCCCATCAACTCCACATTCAGACAGTTTAAATAGAGGTTTTTCAGATTAGACTAGTTCAGACAGTATTCAGTTTTATATATTATTATCAGATACTAAACATAATAGTATTCAAATTATGAACCTTATGGCATTTTACCCTAACTTCCATATTATTTTAGTATTATTATTCAATGCTCACAGCAGGTACCAGTCATGGGTTAGCTTGTGGCCCTTCAGAGTCGTAAGAATCGTGTAGCGTTCGGGGTACAAACTCAGGGTGTTACAAACTTGGTATCAGAACCTATGGTTCAATAGATTCCTTGGGAGTCAAAAATCCATGTCTAGTAGAGTCTTGTGCATGGGTGTATAGCATGCCACACTAATGGACAAGAGGCTATGAGACAATTTTAGGAAAAATTTCCCTTCTTTCAGTATTCATATCATACGAGTGAGCATGAGCTCAAGTTAAACTCTCTGTCTAATCCAAGTTTCCCTTCTGTTTACAAAATATGCCTCCCAAAAAGACTAATGGAAGAAGAATTGGAAACCAGCCAGCACCTCCGCCCATTTAGGCAGATCCCATGAATGAGCATGTCTCTTACTCCGAACTCAGGACTACTTTCACTATCTTAGCTTATTCAGTAGTTGCTAAGAATTATCAACTACCTATTATCCTATCAAGAATTTTGTATCATGCTCTGCAAAGTGAAGAGGAGATGCATAGAGAAAAAAAGAGAAAGAATAAGAGGGCCAAAACATCAAGTCCAAAGAGTGGCCGAACAAATCCTCTTTGCCAGAAATATGGTAGAAACCATCAGGGTGTCTACAGGGCTGGCAGTGATGTTTGTTTTGGGTGTGGAAAGCCAGGCAATAGAATCAGAGATTGTCCTCAGTTAGGTTCACAGAGTCAGCTTAATCGTCCCCCGGCTTAGTCAGGTCGCCCGTCTCAGTAGGGTATCACTTACAATGCCACTAGTGAGCAATGCCCAAACAGACTCTATGCACTTCAGTTCCAACAAGATCAGGAAATTTCTCCTTATACGGCTACTGGTACGTTGCAAGTTTATTATTTACATATTTATGCTTTGCTAGATCTAGGAGTTTCTTTGTCCTTTGTAACTCCTTCTATAGTCGTTGATTTTGAAGTTAGTCCTGAAATCCTAGCAAATCACTTCTCAGTCTCTACCCCAGTAGGTAAATCTATTATAGTCAGGCGGGTATACAGGCACTTTCCAATTATAGTATCTCAGAAAGTTATATCAGCAGACTTAGTAGAGCTAGATATGACAGATTTTGATGTCATTCTCAGCATGGAATTGGCTTTATTCATGCTATGCTTCAGTTGACTGAATAAATAGAGCTCTCTATTTTCAGTTTTCGAATGAACTTGTCCTAGCATGGAGGGGTAGTACTTCATCACTTAGGGGTTAGCTTGTTTCCTACCTAAGAGCGACGAAAATGATATCCAAGGGGTATTTCTACCATTTTGTTTGAGTTAAAGATACTAGTTCAGAGACTCCTAGTGTTGAGTAAGTTCCAGTAGCATGGGAATTTCTAGATGTGTTTCTTGAAGATCTTCCCGGAGTTCCTCTCGAGAGGAAAATTAACTTCGAAATAGACCTTCTTCCTGATACTCAGCCTATCTCTATCCCTCCATATAGAATGGCTCCAGTAGAACTCAAAGAGTTAAAAAAATAGTTGAAGGATCTCCTAGATAAGGGATTCATCAAACCCAGTGCACCCTCTGAGGGTATACTAGTTTTATTCGTGTGTAATAAAGATAGTTCTCTCAAAATGTGTATTGACTACCGTTAGTTGAAAAAAGTCATGATCAAGAACAAATATCCACTTCCCAGAATTGATGACTTATTTGACCAAATTCAGTGTGCCAGTTACTTTTCTAAGATAGACCTCAGATCAGGCTATCATCAACTCAGAGTCAGAGAATGTGACATTCCAAAAATAGCTTTCAGAACTCAGTATGGTCACTTCGAATTCCTAGTCATGTCATTTGATCTTACTAATGTCCCAGCAGCTTTCATGGACTTGATAAACAGAGTGTTCAAGCAGTACGTAGACATGTTCCTCAGAGTATTCATAGACGATATTCTTGTCTACTCTCGCAGTAAACATGATCATGCATACCATCTCACAATAGTATTGCAGACTCTCATACGAAATCTATTCATGCTTTACATATCATCCCTATGCTCATAGATCACATTGATACACTTACCATAGAATCATGTATGATCCCAGTCCCTTATATGTAGAGTCCCAGTTTTCTCAGCAGTGAGAATCATGTTCCACAAATTCAAAAATTCTAGCACTCAGGTCATGCAGATCATGACTCATGTGTTCATGCTCTATAGTATGTTTAGTTCCCGCATTCATGCCACACTCCAAATGATCAGTGAAATTCAGATTATGACATGGATATCCTTAGTTTAGGAATTTTGATGAACCTGTGGTGTTGGTATTCTATTCCTCTCCTTAGGCCTTTTCTAAATGAGGAGTTACGAAAAATGCAGGTTGTGTAGAAATAAATGATTCAGACTAGTATTATAGTGTTATGTATGCATCTCGTAGATCCGAGTAGGCTTGTATATAGTAGGAGAATTCAGTCCGGCTTAGCCTTCAGTAGAAAGAGTTAGCAGTGCCCATGTGAATATTTTCAGTGGTCTTAAATGAAGTGCAGTATTAAGGTAGAAGGTATAGTTGAGAGAGTATTCGAGGAGTATATCTAAGCCTGAAAGATAGTAGTTATAGTGCATAATGCCTAGTAGCTCTATCCTAGCTGATGTTTCGTATGCATGTGTTTCATATTACTGTATTTCAGCTTTGCTGTGATTTCTTATCCAGATGTCTGATTGTAATACCCCATATTTCTCAAGCTTAACTTAACTCTCAGTTCATGAGTTATCCAATATAAATTTTTGAAATTCTCATTATTTTTTAGTTTAGAGCCTGCCATTGCGTAGGAAATTAAATTAACTGTCCAACGATATAAAATTCGCCTAAATCCAATCACCAGGTAAGAAGTTATGGCTATTTTGAGTTTTAGTTGTTAAATACCGTCATTCAGGCTAGTAGCGCATCACAGAGTATGTCAAAATGGCAATTTTCAGTTTCCAATGAAGTACCGTGATACAGGAACATCGCGCCATAGCTTATTCTCATATTTATTAATTTCCAATGTACCAACACGATTTTACTGCATCGCAGTGAACTTCCATGTTCTAACCAAAGTGTCAATGTGATACCACCGCATCGCGCCACTATGCATTTTCCCAATTGGCAATTTCCAGAGGCACGGCATAATAGTACCGCATCACGCCAGGTGCCTATTTCAAAAAATTTTGATGGAAATTAAATATTTTGTCCAAGGTTAAAACAGTCTTTTCCCATGATTTTAACACACCCAAATATGGGATTTAATCCCTAAAAATACTTTAAATCATTACTCACTCAATTTATCCCGAAATTAAAAGCATTCTCTCTCAAAACTACAAACCCAAGCTTCAAGAAACCAAGATCAATCTCAAGGGATTCACCAAGAACTTTAAGAAACTCACAAATTAAGGTATGTTAGGTGTTCATCCTTGGGTTCCTTTCACCCATAGAGTCCACGAATCCATTTTCAAACTACAAGATGGTTGAATTATGAACTTACATGCTTGAATTGAATTGAATTCATGTTCATGTTATTGTTGGGTTTTAGTCCATGATTAAATTACATACTTTTATGAAATTAATCATTGTATGTGTTGAATTACATGATCTTCATGACAAATCCTTCAATTTGCAAGTTTATTGATGTAGCCATAATGACTATATGTTTTGATTATTGTATAACCTAAGCATGCTCCCCATGTGTTTGCTAAAATGCCTATGTGAAGTAGATAGTGGAATCTTGACATCTCATTATGTGGTCTCAATCATGTAAAAGCTTATTCCCTATAAGTGTTTGATGAAATGCCTTTATGGATGAATTATGGACAAGTGTACATTGTTGTGCATCTCAAGATCATGCTATAATTTATTTTTTATGCTATCGAGTCCTGGGGGTATTTAATACCTGATAATTTAGTTGTGTACCTAGATCTAGTGTTAGTTACAAAATAGTATCAATTATGTCCCAATCAGTAGAATCAGTCGGTTATAGAACTCAGTAGAACTTAGTCAATTACTGAACTCAGGAAAACTCAGTAAACTCAGTATCAGTCTAGTCCAAATCAGTGTCTTTCAGTTAGGAGTAGGATTCAGCATCGAGTGAATCCAAGGATGGGGGCTCACCTGCCAATAGAGGGTATGATCCTTAGAAGCAATCCTTACATTCCAGAACAACGTAGCCAGCATAGGTTGAGATATCAAACCTGCCAGTTGAGGGTTGATGGGTGTTTTAACCTGCCAGATGAGGGTTCCACCATTCTCATCTGAGTACCTGCCAGATCAGGGTAACTCTTCAATGTCTTTACCCATGGCACGATACTGATACCCTTCCAACTGGGGTCATAGGTTGGACCCCAACTCACTTATCTTATTTGAGGCATGTCGGTTAGATAATTACCTCACACGGTGTTAGTCTCAGTCTTCAAAAAAAAACTCAGTTCAATTCTACAAAATTAGGACTGTCAGATACAGTCAACCAGTATCAGTAAATTAATTATCACTAACTTTAGATATCAGCTACTCAGTATCAGAATTCAGGACTTAGCTTCAGACAAGCTTAGTCACAGTATTTATTTATATGCACATTAGTGTATACTCAATATTTACAGCAGTATCAGTTATCCATGTGTTCTCATGATCAGTTACTCTACATTATACAGTATATTCCACGTAGTGACGCGTACTCTTTCTTTGCACTATGATATCTCATATTATAGGTTTGGATGTTCAGGTTCCCGATCGCATATAGATAGATTCAAATTCAGCTAGCAGCAGTAGATTAGCAGTGAATCCTCATCATTCGAGGGTATTTTTTTTATTTCATTATTTTAGTAGACTCAGTATTTCAGTATATGGAGTTAGTTAGGGGATTGTCCCATCAACTCCACTTTCAGACAGTTTTAATTAGAGGCTTTTCAGAATAGTTTTCAGACAGTGTTCAATTTTACAAATTGTTATTTCAGTTGATACACTTTATCAGTATTTACAGATTTGAACCTTATGGTATTTCAGCCTATTTTCTGCATTTATTATAGTATTATGTTTTAGTGCTCACAGCAGATATCAGTCATGGGTTAGCTTGTGGTTCTTTGGAGTCGTAAGCACTGTGTAGCATCCGAGAGATAGACTCGGGGCATTACAAACTTGGTATCACAGCCTAATATTCAACAGTGTCTGAGAAAGTCTGAAAGCCGTATCTAGTAGAGTCTTGTACATGGGTGTGTAGCATGCCACACTTATTGACAGGAGGCTATGAGATGTTTTAGGAAAAGTATTCCTTCTTTTAGTATTCATATTATGCGAGTGAGCATTAGCTCAAGTTAAACTCTTTGTCTAATCTATTTTTTCCTTTTTATTTACAGAACATGCCTCCCAAAAAGACTAATGAAAGAAGAACTAGAAATCAGTCAGCACCTTAGCCCGTTCAGGCAGATCCCCTGGACGAGCATGTCTCCCATACAGAATTTAGACCTGCATTCACTACTCTAGACAACTCCATAGCAGCTTTTAGAATAAATGGCCAGGTGTTGTTTCGACCACTCCAGTGGCCAATACTATTGTAGCCAAAATTCGGGACTTCATTCGAATGAATCCTCCCCTATTCTAAGGATCTAAGCCAGAAGAGGATCCACAAGAGTTCGTCGATTAGGTTCAATAGTCACAGACATCATGGGAGTGACTTTTAGTGAGAATGCTGAGTTAGCTGCCTATCATTTACAAGACGTGGCTCATACGTGGTTTAAGCAGTGGAAGGTAGACAGGGGCATAAATACAAAGCCCATTAAGTGGGAAGAGTTTGCTCCTGCTTTTCTAGAGAAATTCTTTCCCTTAGAGCTGAGAGAAGCTAAGGTGTTAGAGTTCATCAACCTCAGGCAAGGTAGTATGAGCGTGAAAGAGTATTCCCTCAAGCTTACTCAGTTAGCCAGGTATGCTCCCCATGTAGTAGCAGACAATAGGTCCAGAATGAGCAAGTTCATATCTGGGTGTCAAATAGTATTGTTAAAGAGTGCAGAACAACAATGTTGATTAAGGAGATGGATATGTCCAAGCTTATGGTCCATGCTCAGTAGATAGAAGAGGCTAATAAAAGAGAGATGGAGAGGTAGAACAAGAGAGCTAGAACAAATAGCTTTAATTTCAATCAGCCTAAGTCAGAGGGTGGTAACCATTCCTGATTTCATCTAAAATATTCCGTTATAGCTCCATACTCATCCAGTGCTCCAGTACCTAAGTTTAGAAATGGTAACAGCGATAGGGCGCCAGGCTCTAAATATCAAGGTAGTGTTAGTAGTGCTCAAACAAATCCTCTTTGTTAGACATGTGGCAGAAATCACAAAGGTGTCTGTAGAGTTGGCAGTGATGTTTGTTTCGGGTGTGGTAAGCCAGGCCACAGAGTAAGAGATTTTTCTTAGTCAGGTTCTCAAGGTCAGGATACTCGTTCTTCAGCTTAGTTAGGTCGCCTGAATCAGCAGGGTGTTACTTCCAGTGCCACCAGTGCGCAATGCCCAAACAGGCTTTATGCACTTCAGTCCAGACAAGATCAGGAAAATTCTTCTGATATAGTTATTAGTACATTATAGATCTTCCATTTATATGATTATACCTTGCTAGATCCGGGAGCTTCTTTATCTTTTGTAACTCCTTATATAGCCATTAACTTTGGAGTCGGTTTAGAAATCCTAGAAGAGCCTTTCTCAGTGTCTACCCCAGTGGGTAAATCTATCATAGCCAGTCGGGTATACAGGAACTATCTGGTTATGATATCTTAGAAATTTACTTCAACAGACCTTGTAGAGATAGAGATGGCAGATTTTGATGTCATTCACAGCATAGATTGGCTTTATTCATGTTATGCCTCAGTTGATTATAGAAATAGAATTGTTCATTTTTAGTTTCAAATGAACCAGTCCTTGAATGGAGAGGTAGTACCACAGCGCTTAAGGGTTAGTTGATTTCATACATTAGAGTGAGAAAAATAATATCCAAGGGATATGTCTATCATCTTGTGTGATTCAAGGACTCTAGTTCAGAAACTCCCAGTCTTGAGTTAGTTCTAATAGTAAATGAATTCTCAGATATGTTTCTTGAAGATCTTTCTGGAGTTTTTCTTGTTAGGTAAATTGACTTCGAAATAAACCTTCTTCTAGATACTCAACCCATATTTATTCCGCCATACAGAATCGCTTCAGCAGAGCTCAGAGAGTTAAGAGAACAGTTGAAAGATATCTTAGATAAGGAATTCATTAGACCAAGAACCTCTCCGTAGGTCGTACCAATTCTATTCATGCATAATAAATACGGTCCTCTCAGAATGTGTATTAACTACCGTCAGTTGAACAAAGTCATAGTCAAGAATAAATATCCACTTCCCAAAATTGATGACTTGTTTGACCAACTTCAGAGCGCTAATACCTTTTCTAAGATAGACCTTAGATCATGCTATCATCAACTCAAAGTCAAAGAATGTGACATTCCAAAAACAACTTTCAGAACCCTGTATGGTCACTTCGAGTTTCTAGTTATGTTCTTTGGTCTTACTAATGCCCCAACAACTTTCATGGACTTAATGAATTGCATTTTTAAACAGTACTTGGACATGTTCGTTATAGTCTTTATTGATGACATTTTTGTCTATTCCCGTAGTGAGAATGATCACACAGATTACCTTAGAATCATACTTCAGAATCTTAAAACTAATCAGTTGTTTGCCAAATTCAGTAAGTGCGAATTTTGGATTAGGTTAGTAGCATTCCTTAGTCATATTATTTCTGGTGATGGTATTAGAGTTGATCCTTAAAAGACTAAAGTGGTAAGAAACTGGCCTAGACCCATCTCTCCATCATATATCAGGAGTTTCTTGGGATTAGTTGGCTATTACCGTTGGTTTGTTGAAGGGTTTTCATCTATTGCATCCCCCATATCAAGATTGACTCAAAAGAAAGTCCAATTTCAGTGGTCAGATTCCTGCGAAAAGAGTTTTCAAGAGTTGAAGACTCGACTCACCTCAGCCCTAATTTTAACTCTACTAGATGGTTCGAATGGTTTTATTGTGTACTGTGATGCATCTAGAGTAGGTTTGGGTTGTGTACTTATGCAGAGAGGTAAGGTCATATCCTATACCTCTAGACAGCTTAAGCCCCATGAGAAGAATTATCCGACTCATGATCTTGAGTTAGCAGCTGTAGTGTTTGCCTTAAAGATTTAGAGATACTATTTGAATGGGTTGCATGTAGATATGTTCACAGATCACAAGAGCTGCAGTATGTCTTTTCTCAGAAAGATTTAAATTTACGTTAGAGAAGGTGGTTAGAATTATTGAAAGATTATGACATGAGTGTTCTTTATCATTCGAGCAATGCCAATATAGTGGTTGATGCTCTCAATAGACTATCTATGGGTAGTGTTGCTCATGTTGAGGATAGTAAGAATAAGTTAGTTCAAAAAGTTCATTAGCTTGCCTGACTAGGTGTCCTCTTAGTCGATTCAGTAGAAGGTAGTGTGTGGATTCAGAATAGTTTTGAATCCTCTCTAGTTTCTAAGGTGAAGGAAAAGCAGGATAGAGATCCTAGTCTTGTTAAGTTAAACGAGTCAGTTAGAGATCAAAAAGTAGAGGTTTTCTCCCAATGAAGAGATGGTGTATTGCGTTACTAGGGTCGGCTATGTGTGCTAGGTGTAGACGACTTGAGGCAATGAATTCTTATAGAGGTGCATGGTGCCGTTACTTGATTTATCCAGGATCTACTAAGATGTACCATAATTTTTGAGAGATCTATTGATGGAGTGGGATGAAGAGAAATATTGCAGAATTTATAGCTAAATGCTCTACATATTAGCAAGTTAAGATTGAGCACCAGAAGCCTAGTGGGTCCATACAGGAGTTCAGTATTCTCACATCGAAATGGGAAGAAGTGAACATGGACTTTGTGATGGGTTTGCCTTGTACTCATCATCATCATTATTCTATTTGGGTTATTATAGACTGGATGACCAAATCTGCTCATTTCTGGCCAGTTCATAATTCCTATTCAGATGAGGACTATGCTAACCTCTATATCTGTAATACCCCAGAAAATTTTCTTCATAATGATTTCGTGAGAAACTATCGATTTCTACACTTTAGAGCGATCCATAAATTTTCTGTGAAGTATTTCTAATACATTGACCTACCATTGTGTAGAATATCGAATAATCTCTCCAACGACATGTAGATCATTGAAAACGGACACACGAGCAATGAGTTACGACCATTCCAATCGAACTGTGAACAGTAAAACGTACAGGAAAAAAAGTACTGAAGCCTGGCGTATTATTTCTCCGACTTTAAATGATTATAACTCCTTGTACATAATGATCTAGGTGATCTACTATATATCAACGGAAAGCTCTGCGAGTCCTTTTTCCAATGAAATTGGTTTCATCCAATTTGTCTATCAGAGCAAAAAGTTATGGTCTATCTCGGGTCAACTTCAAACGATCATAACTCCTCGTACATAATGATCTGGGTGAGATACTATATATCAATGGAAATATATGAGAGTCCTATTTCTAATGAAATTGGTTTCATCCAATTTGGATATCAGAGTAAAACGTTATGGTTGATCTACTTCAGACTATCAAAACAGTCCACCAAAGGATAGATTCGAGAATTATTTGATTTTTAGGGGCGTTTTGGTCATTCTCCCTCACCCAAAATCCGTCTAAACCCTATATTAAAGCCTATTAGAAGTATTTTATATTATATTTCATCAAATTCCCTCAAAAAGAAAATCCTAAGCTCCTACATCCAATTTCAAGAACCTCCAAAATTCACCATTAATTCTGCAAATTTATTCAAGATTCCAAGTTCCTAGTTCAAGAACTTCAAGAACCTCCAAAGTTTAACATTAATTCTACAAATTTATTCAAGATTCCAAGTTCCTAGTTCAAGAACTCCAAGAACCATCATTCAATGGCACGATTAACATCTCAAAAATGAGTATCGATCTAAAGTTCATCATTCAAGGTATATGGGGTTTTTCAACAAGACCTCTCTTTTGTTCTTATGCCCAAAAGTAATTTTCTTTACAAAGGCATGATTTTTATTTGATTTTTACAAATTTGAAGCATGAACCCATATCTTATGATGATTATTATGAAATCTTGATGTTTATGATTTTGAAAGATGAATTTACATGTGTGGTGATATAAAGTATGAATCTTGAACGATATTTATCATGATTTTGATATTTGGGTCGCGAACCCCATTTGAAATTATGTTATTTTTTAGAAAGTGTGTGTTATAAGCATGTTGATGTTGAATATTTGAGATATTTTGAATGATTTGACCTTTTGGTCATGAATGAGTTATTTTGAACTCAACTGTGAAAGAAATCCATGTTTTTATTGATTATGATAAAGGGGTAGCAATTGGCTCCCAATGAAAATTGTTGAAGTGTTTATTGTGGATTTTCTTTAATGTGAGCCTGAGGCTAATTTAAATTTTTGAGCTACGTCTGGGAGTAATATTTAGCACTGAGTGGAAGGTATAAAGTGACCTTACTTTCCTAGAACTACGTGCCCCCATAGGATGTGAGCCTGAGGCTGATTTATATAGTAATCACTAGTATTTTTGAATTTATACTGGAAGTCCTACTCCGATGGAAAGGATAGGATGACTCTCCCCAATGTGGGTTGTACGTTAGACTCCATGTAGCTCACATGGTTTATGTCGGTTATAGGATCTCCCAATGTGTGTGTGTGTACTCTTCTATCTTAGATGAAAACATATTTGCTTAAAAGGCTGAGTTTGAGAAAGTCATTATTCTTAAAAGATTTAAGGAATATTTTCTAATGAGAATTGACATGAGATTTGATTGTTTTGAAGATTTGAAATTGAGATGAAAGTGAATTGAGAACGTATTGTAATGACTCACTTGTTTTACTTTACATGTATTATCATCCATGATTTTGATGATTTAATTCGAGCTAAGTGAGTCATCTATATCAGCATGCATAATTTTATAAACTGTGATGATATTAAGATATTATTTTATATATGCATTGCACCCCCATATGCTCGGTATTTTTCTATGGTACTGACCCACATATTCGTATATGGGCTACATTTTATCAGAATGTAGGTACAAGGTATAGTTGTACCTTCAGATCCAGTCAGTTCATGGTATCCAGTCAGCAGGTGATGAGTCCTTTTGATTCAAGGGCTTGGGTTAGTTATGCAGAGTTTATAGTGTTGTATTTTCTTTATTCAGTTGTATTGAGTTGGGGTAGTCGGGAGTCATGACCCGGCTACCTACAGTCAGTACTAGTAGAGGCTTCATAGACAGTCAGTAGAAGTTGATGTATTTTGTTTCAATTTTGGTTATAAAGGCAGAATTGTAATCATGTAAAATTCCATTTTTGTATCGATCAGATTCAGAAAAGAATTAATTTCTGTTGTTTGTATGGATTTATATTTTTATTCAGTTGCTTATGAGTTATGCCAGTAGAAGGGTTAGCTTGGGGTCACTTGTCACCTTAAACACTGTGTGACGTCTCAGGACTCGATTTTGGGGCGTTACAAACTTGGTATCAAAGCACAAAGTTCAAGTGTCCTAGGGTGTCTGTGAATCCGTGTCTAGTAGATTCTTGCAGAACGGTACGGAGACGTGTGTACTTTTCTTCAAAAGGCTACAGGGCATTTAGGAAATGTTTCCCTTCTTTCAAGTCTAAGATCGTGCAATAAAAAGGTTCTCCAAGAAGCTTATATAGATTCTCATCTTACTCTATTCTAGCCAACTCTGCCTCATTTTTAACGTATCAGAAATAGTTAAGCTTAATTCTCCATAGATAGTTATGGATTGTAAGAGAGCTAGAAAGTATCCTGTCAGTGCTTTTGAGTTTCAAAGATTGAAGTACTTTATTCATGTTCATAAAAGTCGTGAATTAAGCCTAGGTTAGGTGTACTTTCAGATTCCTCCTCAGAATTTACAATGTTAATCTATACTTCTCCCTCTATGTATTATTTTTGAGATAACATGATTCGTAAGCTCCAGTTCTTTCCCAGGTAATGCTTCTATATTTTCTAGAAGAAATTTCAAAAGTTACACAAAGGGCTTGAGAGGAGCGCTCTAGTGTGTTAAGTTCCTTAAGTTGAAAGTTATGCCCTCATTCTTATGAGTTATTTAATTAAGATAGAGTAAGGTGTATTCTTAGATCGTTGAATGTTGTGTGTCAAGTTTCTATCTCTTGTATTATGTAATCTTGTTATCATTATGTTTGTGAAAAATCAAAGTCTACTGAAGCCGTGTGGGGCTATTTTGATTCACTAGCACAGCTGCTTTGTTATTCATCTCAAAAAAAAAATTCAAAACTCATATTCAAAGCCTAGTGGAGCCGTGTGCGGCCTATCCAATAGCAACTTGTAGTTCATGTTGTTCCTTGTGCTGGCTGAAAATGTGGGATGTGGAGGTGCAATTGTAAGAAGGATGGTAAGTGTGATTTGTTGAGCATAAGTATAGCGAAATCCCTTTTTGCATGCAATTGGGTTAATAGGAAGTGATATAGTTTGTTCGAGGTATGAAATGGGTGTTGACGATATTTGTATGACAGAGAGTATAGGTTAGTGATGGAAGCACTCGGTGGGTAAGTGTTGTTAATCTAGGTGCTCTCCAGATTGCAAGAGGAATTTAAGTTAAGACGTAGAGAGCTATGAACTAAGTTAAGTTGTGTATGAAAGATAGATAGTAGTGACGGGTGAAAGAAGGATGTGTTAATGGATTATGAATAAGATAAGCTATATGATTATGACTAATTATTATTGTTATGAAGTTTGAATGGGCTAGCATTTGTTGAGGATTGTTTTATAGTTTATAAGTGGAAATTTCGAGCGAAAATTTTTATGTTATATTGTGTGCTAAAAGTTAAGTTTGAATGATTGGTGATCGTGAAGGTGACTGTGACGATTTCTTGATTAATGGTATTAGTTATTAGGAAGTGATCTAGTAGGCTTGAATAGTGAATATAAGAGCCTAAGTTTGGTTTATTTGTGATTAAGTTTGATGTTGTGTTTATGATGAGAAAGTTCACCCAAGATATTATGGGACTGCTTTAATTTTGAGGATTAGTGTATGACTGTAATGGTTGAGCTTCTTAGATGTGATTTTGATTCTTATGGTTTATAAATATAAGTTTACAAGCGTGATTTTAATAAGCGATGACAGAGGTAGTGTGGTCCGTTAAGGATGAGAAAAATTTGAGTTGAGCGTTAGACTCTAAGATTGAAACTCCGAAGTTGAGCTGAAAGTGTTGAAGCTTTAGATGGTGTATGCTTATTTTGAGCTAAGTGGTAATGTGAAGTAAGATTGAGATTAAGCTTTCATGTATATTGTGGTTAGTTGAAGTTTTAAGTGGTTATCTTGAGGGATTGTGTTGTACATGTTTCAAATTCTGGAAGCTAGTTATGCTTTAATTCGTAAACTTCTACTAAACGATCTTTATTTTTCAAGTATTCCAGCTCAGTCAATCAGAATCGTATAGTGTACCTTCTCATTGATCATTCATCATGTTATCCAAGGATCTTAGGAATGAAATCATTTCCATACGGAGCATCTCAGTAGTTACGAGTATACCTCTGTTCGTGCGTCATGCATATGAGCTAATTCATAGGTGCCCCGTGCACAGTCTTAGTGACCCTGTGAAATAAGTGTTGTAGAGGAACATAGAGTCCCAAGGGGGAGATACCCCATGACTTCTTAAAGCTTCCATGTTTTAAACACATATAGTTCATGCTCAAGTTCTCATTACGAGCCTTGAATTGGCTATTGTTGCATATGCATTCATACATTCCAGAGTCAGTTCAGCTAGATATTTATGCATCAGCTATGTATGTTCAGTATGAGGACTAGGAAACTGTAATTCTAATCGTGCCGATATGTCTCAGATGTTCGCATCCCTTAATAAGGTCAATTGATCAATGCTTTTATTCCATCAAGAGACATTTGAGGAGGAATGTTTCCAAGGGGGAGATAATGTAATACCCCAGAAAATTTTCTTCGTAAAGATTTCATGAGAAAGTTATCGAGTTCTACGCTTTAGACCAATCCATAAATTTTTTGTGTAGTATTTCTAATACGTTAACCTACCATTGCATATAATATCGAATAAGCTTTCCAACAATATGTAAATCATCGAAAATGGACAGTCGAACGATGAGTTACGACCATTCCGATCGAACTACAACCATTCCGATCGAACTGTGAACAGTAAAACGTGCAGGAAAAAAAGTACTGAAGCCTGGCGTATTTTTGCTCCAACTTTAAATGATCATAACTCCTTGTACATAATGATCTGGGTAATCTACTATATATCAACGGAAAGCTCTACAAGTCCTCTTTCCAATGAAATTGGTTTCATCTAATTTGTCTATCGAAGCAAAACATTATGGTCTATCAACTTCAACATATCAGAAGTGAATTTTGGGTCAACTTCAAACAATCATAACTCCTCGTACACAATGATCTGGGTGAGATACTATATATCAAAGGAAAGATATGAGATTGCTCTTTCTAATGAAATTAGTTTCATCCAATTTGGATATCGGAGTAAAATGTTATGGTTGATCTACTTCAGACTATCAAAACAGTCCACCAAAGGACAGATTCGAGAATTATTTAATTTTTAAGGGCGTTTTGGTCATTTCTCCTCACCTAAAATCCGTCCAAACCCTATATTAAAGCCTGTTAGAAGCATTATATGTTATATTTCATCAAATTCCCTCAAAAAGAAAACCCTAAGCTCCTACATCCAACTTCAAGAACCTCCAAAGTTCACCATTAATTCTGCAAATTTATTCAAGATTCCAAGTTCCTAGTTCAAGAACTCCAAGAACCATCATTCAAAGGCACGATTAACATCTCAAAAATGAGTATCGATCTAAAGTTCATCATTCAAGGTATGTGGGGTTTTTTCAACAAGAACTCTCTTTCGTTCTTGTGGCCAGTTGAAATTTGGGTCGCGAACCCCATTTAAAATTGTAGTTTTTTTGAGAAAGTGTGTGTTATAAGCATGTTAATGTTGAATATTTGAGATATTTTGAATGATTTGACCTTTTGGTTGTGAATGAGTTATTTTGAACTCGACTGTGAAAGAAATCCATGTTTTTATTGATTAGGATAAAGGGGTAGCAAATTGGCTCCCGATGAAAATTGTTGAAGTGTTTATTGTGGATTTTCTTTAATATGAGCCTGAGGCTGATTTAAATTTATGAGCTAAGTCCGGGAGTAATCTTTAGCACCTAGTGGAGGTATAAAGTGACCTTACTTCCCTAGAACTACGTGCCCTTGTAGGATATGAGCCTGAGGCTGATTTATATAGTGATCACTAGTGTTTTTGAATTGATACTGGAAGTTCTACTCCAATGGCAAGGATAGGACGGCTCTCCCCAACGTGGGTTGTACGTTGGACTCTATGTAGCTCACATGGTTTATGTCAGTTATAGGATCTCCCAATATGTGTGTGTACTCTTCTATCTGAGATGAAAACATATTTGCTTAAAAGGTTGAGTTTGAAAAAGTCATTATTCTTAAAAGAATTAAGGAATATTTTGTAATGAAATTGAAATGAGATTTGATTGTTTTGAAGATTTGAAATTGAGATGAAAGTGAATTGAGAACGTATTGTAATGATTCACTTGTTTTACTTTACATGTATTATTCACCCATGATTTTGATGATTTAATTCGAGCTAAGTGAGTCATCTATATCAGCACGCATAATTTTATAAACTGTGATGATATTAAGATATTATTTTATATATGCATTGCACCCCCATATGCTCGGTATTTTTCCATGGTACTGACCCACATATTCGTATGTGGGCTATATTTTATCGGAATGTAGGTACAAGTTATAGTTGTACCTTCAGATCCAGTCAGTTCGTAGTATCCAGTCAGCAGGTGATGAGTCCTTTTGATTCAAGGGCTTGGGTTAGTTATGCAGAGTTTATAGTGTTGTATTTTCTTTATTTAGTCTTATTGAGTTAGGGTAGTCGGGAGTCATGACCCGGCTACCTACAGTCAGTACTAGTAGAGGCTTCATAGACAGTCAGTAGAAGTTGATATATTTTGTTTCAATTTTGGTTGTAAAGACAGAATTGTAATCCTGTAAAATTCCATTTTTGTATCGATCAGATTTAGAAAAGAGTTAATTTTTGTTGATTTGTATGGATTTGTATTTTTATTCAGTTGCTTATGAGTTATGCCAGTAGAAGGATTAGCTTGGGGTCACTTGTGACCTTAAGCACCGTGTGACGTCTCGGGACCCGATTTCAGGGAGTTACAATATCATAGAGTTGGTCAGGTTACATAGAGTTCCAGTATCCATTATCTCAGATAGAGGTGCCCAGTTCACCTCTCATTTATGGAAAGCATTCCAAAAGGTTCTTTGTACCCAAGTTCATCTCAGTACAGCCTTCTACCCTCAGACAGATGGTCAAGCAGAAAGGACCATTCACACTTTAGAAGATATGCTCATGTGTTGTCGATTTTAAGGGTGGCTGGGATAACCACTTGCCTTTGATCGAGTTTGCATACAATAATAGCTATCATTTCAGTATTCAGAAAGCCCCGTTTGAGGCTCTCTATGGTAGGAGATGTAGGTCTCCAATTGGTTGGTTCGAGGTAGGTAAGGCCACAGTAGTAGGGCCCTACCTAGTGTTCGATGTCTTGGATAAGGTTCAGTTAATTAGAGAAAGGCTTAAAACTGCCCAGAGCTAACAGAAATCATACGCAGATGTGAGGAGAAAGGATCTTGAGTTTGAGATTATTGATTTTACGTTCCTAGAAATCTCTCCCATGAAAGGAGTAAAGAGGTTCGGCAAGAAGGGAAAGTTCAGTCCCCGATATGTCGATCCTTGTAGAATTTTCAACCATTTTGAAAAGGTAGCTTATGAGCGTGAGTTGCCTTCAAATCTAGCCTCAGTACATCCAGTATTCCAAGTCTCCTTGCTAAGGAAATGTATTGGGGATCCAGCAATCATAGTTCTCTTAGAGGATGTAAATGTTCAGAACGATCTCTTTTTCAAAAAGGTTCTAGTCCAGATTCTCGATCATCAGATTCGCAGACTGAGGAACAAAGATGTTACCTTAGTCAAAGTTCTTTGGCAGAATCAGTCCGTAAAGGGAGCTACTTGGGAAGCAGAAGTAGATATGCGGACCAAGTATCCTCACCTCTTCTCCGCAACCTCAGATCTAACTTTAGGTAACAGTCTTCCTTAGCTTTATCAGTTCTATGTTTAGCTATAATTATAACTTGGTATCCATTACCAGTGCATATTGAGTCATGAATTCATGAATCATTTTGTCATGTACTCATGCATCAGATATGCATGTTCACTACGAAAACCTGGATTTTCAGTAGCTTCAGTTATAAATTTCATGCATCAAATATGCATGTTCAGTGTAAGAGCTCAGTTTGTAAGTAGTTCAGTCATGTAGTCATGGATCAGATATGCATGTTCAGTGTGTAAACTTAGTCTGTTAGTGTCTCGGCTTAATAAGTCTCATTCGAGGATGAATGTTCCCAAAGAGGAGATATTATGATACCCCATATTTCTCAATCTTAACATAACTCTCAGTCCACAAGTTATCCAATATAAAAATTTTGAAATGCTCAGTATTTTCCAGTTTAGTGTCTTCCATTGCGTAGGAAATTGAATTAGCTTTCCAATGATATAAAATTTGCCTAAATACGACAACCGAGTAAGAAGTTATGGCTATTTTAAGTTTTAGACATTAAACATCGTCATTCAGGCCAGTAGCATGTCGTGGAGTATGTCAAAATGGTAATTGTCAGTTTTCAGTGAAGTACCGTGATACCAGCGCATCGCACCACAGCTTATTTTTATATTGTTTAATTTTCAGTGTACCAATGTGATTCCACCGCGTCGCGGTGAACTTCCAGGTCCCAACTAAAGTGGCAACGCGATACCACCACATCGCGCCACCATGCATTTTCCCAATTGACAATTTCCAGAGACACGGCACAATAGTGTCGCGTTGCGCCAGGTGCCTATTTCAGAAAAATTCAATGGAAATTAAATGTTTCGTCTAAGGATAAAACAGTCTTTTCCCATGATTGTAGCATGCCCAGATACGGGATTTAATCCCTAAAAAGGTTTTAAATCATTTCTCACTCAATTAATCCTCAAATTAAAAGCATTCTCTCTCAAAACTACAAACCCTAGTTTCAAGAAACCTAGAGCAATCTCAAAGGATTCACCAAGAACTTCAATAAACTCACAAATTAAGGTATGTTAGGTATTCATCTATGGGTTCCTTTCACCCATAGAGTCCAGGAATCCATTTTCAAATTACAAAATGGTTGAATTATGAACTTCCATGCTTGAATTGAATTGAATTCATGTTATTTTTGAGTTTTAGTCCATGATTAAATTACATAATTTTATGAAATTAATCATTGTATGTGTTGAATTACATGATATTCATGACAAACCCTGTAATTTGCAAGTTGATTGATGTAGCCATGATGACTATATGTTTGGATTATTGTATAACCGAAGCATCCTCCCCAAGTGTTTGCTAAAATGCCTATGTGAAGCAGATAGTGGAATCTTGACATGTCATTATGTGGTCCCAATCATGTACAAGCATATGCCCTACAAGTGTTTGATGAAATGCCTTTATGAATGAATTATAGACAAGTGTACATTGTTGTGTATCTCAAGATCATGCTATACTTTATTTTTCATGCTATCGAGTCCCGGGGATATTTAGTACCCGACAATTTAGTTGTGTACCTAGAGCCAATGTCAACTATAGAATAGTATCAGTCATGTCCCAATCAGTAGAATCTAGTCGGTTACAAAACTCAGTAGAACTCAGGAAAACTCAGTAAACTCAATATCAGTCCAGTCCTGTTCAGTATACTCAGTTTGGTGTCTTTCAGTTGGGAGTAGGATTCAGCACCGAGTGAAACCAAGGATGGGGTCTCACCTGCCAGTAGAGGGTGTGATCCTTAGAAGCAATCCTTGTGCTCTAAAACTACGTAGCCAGCGTAGGTTGAGACATCAAACCTGCCAGGTGAGGGTTAATAAGGTGTTTTAACCTACCAGATGAGGATTCCACCGTTCTTATTTAAGTACCTGCTAGATGAGGGTAACTCTTCAGTGTCTTTACCCGTGGCATGGTACTAACACCTTTCTAACTGGGGTCACAGGTTGGAACCCAGCTCAGTTGTCTTATTTGGGGCTAGTCGGTTAGATGATTATCTCCCACGGTCTCAGTCTCAGTCTTCAAAATTGAACTCAGTTCAGTTGTACTGAATCAGGACTATCAAATACAGTCAACCAGTATTAGTAAATCAATTATCAGTAACTTCAGATATCAGCTACTCAATATCAAAATTCAGGACTTAGCTTCAGACAACCTTAGTCACAGTATTTATTTATATGCATATTAGTGAATACTCAGTATTTACAGTAATATCAGTTATCCATGTATTCTCATGATCAGTTACTCTATATCATACAGTCAGTTATTGTTCATGCATATAAACCCTTGCATTCAGCCTACCTCATCTAGCATATCAGTACATTCCATGAACTGATGCATACTTTCTCTTTGCACTATGATGTCTCTATCATAGGTTCAAACGCTCAGGTTCCTGACCGCGCTTAGACGGGTTTGGATAGCAGCAGTAGTTTTAGTAATGAGTCTTCATCTATCTAGGATATGCTTTTATTTCAGTATTTTTAGAAGCTTCAGTATTTCAGTATTCGAAGTTAGTTGGGGTCTTGCCCCAACAACTCCACATTCAGAAAGTTCAGTTAGAGTCTTTTCAGACTAGAGTAGTTCAAACAGTATTTAGTTTTAGATATTATTATCAGATGCTATACTTAATAATATTCAGATTATGAACCTTATGGCATTTCAGCCTAAATTCTATATTATTTCAATATTATTATTTAGTGCTCACAGAAG
>NC_061117.1:199316352-199324159 GCF_002878395.1 Capsicum annuum | reverse complement strand
TTTGGACTAGAATGAAAATCTGTCATTCCTATGCGTGGATGTTTCAAAAGCCTCAAATCCTATATAAATTTAGTGTGTTAATCAATTATGTAGTGTGGGAATCTATTTGAGCATGAAATTAGATTATAGAGTTCCCCTAACTCAAGTACAAGTTTAAAGTTTTCCTATCGTTCAAGTTTTAGTGAGCGTCAAAACTTGGGTCAACTTCAATTGCCCATAACTCATTGTATATGATGAACTGGGTGGTTTACTATATATCAAATGAAATATCTTTGAATTAGATTTCCAACGATACCAATTTTCCCTAAATTCGATATCAGAGCAAAGAGTTATGCCTATTTTACTCCAGCATGTCAAGCTGGAAATAGTCTGACGACATTCGTGATAGCTTATCACATTTGTGACTCCCTATCACGAAGGTTGTCAGCCTTAGATAGAAACCAGCTCCTAAGTGACGACATTCATGATAGCTTATCACATTTGTGATGCCCTATCACATAGTTCGTCAGCCTTAGGCAGAAACCAACTCCTAAGTGACGACATTCGTGATAGCTTATCACATTTGTGATGTCCTATCACGAAGGTCGTCAGCCTTAACCAGAAACTAGCCCCTAAGTAACGACATTCGTGATAGCTTATCATATTTGTGACGCCCTATCACGAAGGTCGTCAGCTATGATTTTCAGCAACTGGGAAATTATTTCATAAGGGTATTTTGGTTTTTTCCTTCATCTTCTACGACTTATAACCCTAAAGAGGCATAATTTTTTCCATTTTTCTTCAGTTAAGCATCTTAAAAACCCTCTCTTACACTCTCAACCACAATATTAGGGTTTCCATCAAACTCATCTCTCAAAAGCAAGATTCAAGTCTTTTTCCAAGATAATCAAGAATTAAGTTTCCTAATCCAAGAACTCTCCAGCAAATCATCTCATTCATGGACTTCTTTCGTCCATAAAGTTCAAGAACTCTTTTTTTTTTCTAAAACTATATATTATGATTTTCATGCTATGAATGGATTGTTGATCATGTTTATGTGTTGAATGATGCCAAGATAGAATATTTATGTGTTATTATGAATCTATGACATCATATGAGTTGAAAACATGTAAGTTTGATTATTTATGATGAGTAATTGTATGATTTACACCTATGCCTAAGTTGTGCATGTAAGGTGTTTGATAAAATACCTAAGAGACTTGAAATCATGCATTATAGCTAAATTGTGACTAAGTGAAGGATTCATGATAGGCCTCTATGATTCAATGTCATCCATGTTGATAATGTGTCTTGTGAACACTGTTGGATTACTCATGAACTAGTCTTATGGAATTATGCTATGCTTACTTGCAAAACACACTCATGTACAAAATGTAGAATACCAATGTACTTTATGAAATTCCCCAAGTTATGATATTATGAATTATGGTTGTAATATGTAATGAGCATGATATTGAATGAAATAGATTGTTGAGAACCATGCTTAGTATGAAATTCCTTATTTATGATATTGTGGATTATGGACTCTACTCTTATGATCATGTCAGTCATGTGTGCCAGTTTTCTTCCATCGAGTCCTGGTGATACTTATACAAAAAAATATAGTTGTGTGCCTAGAGCCATGTCATGTTTTCACGATACTCTCAGTCAAGCCATGATCTATAGAAATCAGTCAGTCATGTGACTCAGAAAAACTCAGTAATCTCAGTAGTTCAGTATTTCAGTAATCTCAATGCTCGGTAACCTCAATAATCACAGTAAATCTCAATAACTTCAGTACTCTTAATTAGTCCTCAGAACTCATTATATTCCGTCCGTCATCGAAATCCAGTAAACTCAGTTTTAGCTCCGCTAAACAATACCACTAGTATCAGTTCAGTTAATTAGTATCAGTTCAGCAAATTAGTTCATTTAAGATATTTAGTTCAGCCAAGTTAATCAATTCAGTGTCTTTCAGATAGGAGTAGGATTCAGCACCGAGTGAACCTAAGGATGGGGCCTCACCCGGTAGAATAGGACTGAGATCTCGAGAAGCAATCCCTAAGTTCTAGAACTATGTTGCTAGCGTAGGTACGAGATGTCACCCGTTAGATAGGACTGACATACTCATGGGTCACCCGTTAGTATATTTATATGTATAGGACTGATCCCAAGAGTCACCCGCTAGATTAGGACTGACTCCACAGCAGATGTCTTTACTGGTGGTGCGGTACGACACCCTTCTAGTCAGGCCAGAGATTGGACCCCAGTCAGCTTAGCTTGGGGCATATCGGTTAGATGAACACATCCAACAGTTTCAGTTACATAATCAGGGCTTTCAGACATAGTCAACTCAGCTTAGTAGTATATATTCAGTACTATTAGATACAGTCAATTCTTATCATTGTAAATAGACTTCAATATTACCCATTAGCTAGGACTGATCTCAACTATGATTAATCAGTATCAGATTCATTAGATTTAAAGATCACCCGCTAGATAGGACTGATCTCAAACTAAGTCAAATTATCCTTATTATCAGTATACTCATGATCACCTACTAGATAGGACTGATATCATATTTAGTTACTCCAAGTAGAATGAAACATCCAGTCGCTCAGTATGGGTTATATCGATTAGTCTGATTACTACAGTTATATCAATTATATCAGTTGTCATAACTCACATTACCAGTATTCGGTTTTAGGACTGTTACACATAGTCATTCAAACCAGTTCTTTATAATTTGAACTATCAAAAATAGTCAATAATCTATTCAGTACCTCAGTAACAGTAAAGTCATGTCGTCAGCATTCAGACTCAGTAGTCAGCATTATCACGAGTTTAGTTATAGTTGTTTATGCATGTATGTATTCTCCCGTTCATATTAGTTAGCATTGTTCATGCATATAACCCTTTGCATTTAGCCTACCTCACTCGTATAGTCAGTACATTCAGACGTACTAACTTATTTGCGCTATGGTGCTTTATCTTATGTTACACCAGAGGTTCATAGGAACGAGCTCCAGATCAGTAGTAGCATTCCAGTGTTCAGAATTTGCAGTGAGTCCTTCTCATTCGAGAACGATATGATTATTGCTATATTTACTATTCAGTTGCTAGATGGAGTTAGTTGGAGACATATTCCTTCAACTCCTTATTCAATTCAGTTAGAGGCTTTCAGAATAGATGTCAGATTAGATATTCAGATCTTATTATTTTTAGTATTTATGACTTGTTTTGGTATTGTTATACCTTTTTCAGATATTTTGTTATCAGAAGTTTATTTAGTTTGAACCTTATGACCTTTCATGTTCATGTTTCCATATTTTATATATATTATGCAGTATACAGGTACAGATATCAGTCATGGATTAGCTATTGGTCCTTTGGGGTCATGATCACTGTATAGCATTTTGGTTCAGAAAATCGAGGTGTTACAAACTTGGTATCAGAGCCTAAGCTTCAATAGAGTCCTAGAAAGTTTGAAAGTCGCATCTAGTAGAGTCTTGTACATGCGTGTGTTGTGCACCACACTTATGTGCAGGAGGCTATGAGATATTTTAGGAACAGTTTCCCTTCTTTCAGTATTCATGTCATGCCAGTGAGCATAATATCATTCTAATCCATTTCTCCCTTTGTTCTACAGAAATACCTCCTAAAAAAAGAAATGGGAATCAGTCAGCCCCTCAGCCCGAAGACCCTTTGGGCGATCATATTTCTCATGCAGAGTTCAGGCCACATTCACTACTCTTGCACAGTCATTTGTTGCCCATAATGAATGACCAACTATCGTTCTAGCCAACCCAGTGGCCAATTCAGCTGCAGCTAGAATTCAGGACTTCACCCGAATGAATCCTCCTTCCTTCACAGGGTCTAAGTCAGATGAGAACCCGCAGGAATTTCTAGATCAGGTTCAGAAGATGACAGATGTTATGGGGGTTACTACTATTCAGAGTGCTGAGTTAGCCGCATACCAATTACAGGATATTGCTCATACTTGGTACAAGTAGTGGAAGTCAGAAAGGTTAGATGATACAGGCCCTATAGAGTGGGAGGAGTTTGCCTCTGCTTTCCTTGATAGATTTTTTCTGCTAGAGCTTAGAGAAGATAAGGTACTGGAGTTCATCAACCTTAGGCAGGGCAGTATGACGGTAAAGGAGTATTCTCTTAAGTTTACTCAATTAGCCAGATATACCCCTCATATGGTTGTAGACGGTAGAGCTAAGATGAGTAAGTTTGTGTCAAGGGTGAATGATAGTGTGGTAAACGAGTGCAGATCTACCATGTTGAATCGTGATATGACTTTAGCCAGACTTATGACACATGCTCAGCAGATAGAGGAGTAGAAGATTTGGATGAGAGAGAAATAGAGTAAGAGAGCAAGGATATGTAGTTTCAGCTTTGCTCAGCCTAAGTCACAGGGTGGTAACCGTTCTCAGCATAGTTAGAAATTTTTAGTCCCAGCTCCATCGTCAGCTAGTGTACCAGCACCTAAGTCCAGAAATGACCGTCATGATAGAGCGCCAGGCTCTGAGGCCCAGGGTAGTGAAATTAGAGGTCTTACTTATCCACTTAGCAAAGAGTGTGGTAAGAATCATCTAGGTGAATATATGGCAGGCAATGATGTATGCTTTGGGTGTGGCAATCCAGGCCACAGGATACGAGAGTGCAGAGTTCTAGCACAGAGGGGTAAGGAGTTGCATCAGCAAGGTACCAACAGTGGTCAACGTCAGAATAGACTTTATGCACTCTAAACCTGTCCTAATCCAGAAAGTTTTCCTAACATAGATTTGGGTATGTTACAAGTTTTTCATGTTCATAGTATGCATTGTTAGATCTTTTTCTCTTATTCGAGCATATGTTTCAGTATGAGTTAGCTAGTAAAACTAGTAAGTCAGTTTAGCAATCGAGCAGTCAGCTTTTTATAGCTTGTTTTCTCATCCTTGCATCTATTTATGTTATCCAAAATCTCAGAACCTCCTAGTAGTTGCAAGTTCAGTTCATCTTATGTATCATGCATTAGTTTTAGATTCCCGAAGTTTAGTTATAATTTAGTTCGTAGATGCCCTGTGCATCACCCAGTATCTTCGTAAAGTAAGCGTTCTTAGAGGGAGATAGCATCCCAAGGAGGAGATACCCCATTTTTTCTTAACGTTCTCATGCCTTAGATCCTTTAATTTCTCCTTGCATAATGAATTCAGTCTAGAATAGAGGGCACTCATAAGTTGACCTTCAAGTTAGACCTCAGCTGTAAGTCAAGTATTCAGAGGTTCAGTTCAGTTCATGATGTTCAGTCCATATGTCACGTAGCAGAATTAGTCATGTTCTCATGTTTCAGTTCAATCTTAGTGTCTTTACCATTGCATGTTCAGTCGCATGTTCATCAGTCAGTTCAGTCATGTATTCACGCATCAGATATGCATTGTCAGCTTATCAGTACTTTTGGTCATGCATTCACGTATCATGTAAGTCATATAATCATGCATCAGATATGTATGGATTCAATTTATCAGTTAAGTATCAGATATGCATTCTTAGTTTGAGAAACTCAATTTATCGGAACACTCAGTCCTACATTCATAAATCAGCTACCCATGCATCAGATATGCATGTACAGTATGATATGCTCAATTTTTAGTCATGTCAGCCATGAAATCTTGATCACTCATTCATGCTATATATTCGTGTAAGTTTTCTTTTCTCTCATCTCAACCAGTATCATTCGAGGACAAATGTTCCCAAGGGGGAGATATTGTAATACCCCAAATTTTGGACTAGAATGAAAATCCATCATTCCTATGTATGAATGTTTCAAAAGCCTCAAATACTATATAAATAAAGTGTGTTAATCAATTATATAGTGTGGGAATCTATTTGAGCATGAATTTAGATTATAGAGGTCCCCTAACTCAAGTACAAGTTGAAAGCTTTCCTATCGTTCAAGTTTTAGTGAGCGTCAAAACTTGGGTCAACTTCAATCGATCATAACTCGTTGTATATGATGAAATGGGTGATTTAATATATATCAAATAAAATATCTTTGAATTATATTTCCAACGATACCAATTTTCCCTAAATCCGATATCAGAGCAAAGAGTTATGCCTATTTTACTCCAGCATGTCAAGCTGGAAATAGTGTGACAACATTCGTGATAGCTTATCACATTTGTGACTCCCTATCACGAAGGTCGTCAGCCTTAGCTAGAAACCAGCTCCTAAGTGACGACATTCATGATAGCTTATCACATTTGTGATGACCTATCACATAGTTCGTCAGCCTTAGGCAGAAACCAACTCCTAAGTGACGACATTCGTGATAGCTTATCATATTTGTGATGCCCTATCACGAAGGTCGTCAGCCTTAACCAGAAACTAGCCTCTAAGTGATGATATTCGTGATAGCTTATCACATTTATGATGCCCTATCATGAAGGTCGTCAGCTATGATTTTCAGCAACTGGAAAATTATTTCACAAGGGTATTTTGGTCTTTTCCTTCACCTTCCACGACTTATAACCCTAAAGAGGAATAATTTTTTCTATTTTTCTTCAGTTAAGCATCTTAAAAACCCTCTCTTACACTCTCAACAACAAGATTAGGGTTTCCATCAAACTCATCTCTCAAAAGCAAGATTTAAGCCTTTTTCCAAGATAATCAAGAATTAAGTTTTCCAATCTAAGAACTCTCCAGCAAATCATCAAGGTTTCCTTTCGAAGGTATGCGTGTGTTCATTCATGGAATATTTTCATCCATGAAGTTCAAGAACCCTTTTTTTTCTAAAACTATATAATATGGTTTTCATGCTATGATAGATTGTTGATCATGTTTATGTGTTGAATGATGCCAAGATAGAATCTTTATGTGTTATTATAAATCTATGACATCATATGAGTTGAAAACATGTAAGTTTGATTATTTATGATGAGTAATTGTATGATTTACACCTATTCCTAAATTGTTCATGTAAGGTGTTTGATAAAATACCTAAGAGACTAGAAATCATGCATTATAGCTAAATTGTGACTAAGTGAAGGATTCATGATAGGCCTCTATGATTCAATGTCATCCATGTTGATAATGTGTCTTGTGAACACTGTTGGATTACTCATGAACTAGTCTTATAGAATTATGCTATGCTTACTTGCAAAGCCCACTCATGTACAAGATGTAGAATACCCATGTACTTTATGAAATTCCCCAAGTTATGATATTATGGATTGTGGTTGTAATATGTAATGAGCATGATATTGAAAGCTATGCAAGTATATACATGTTGTATGAAATTCCCTTCCATGAAATAGATTGTTGAGAACCATGCTTACTATGAAATTCCTTATTTATGATATTATGGATTATGGACTCTACTCTTATGATCAAGTCAGTCATGTGTGTCAGTTTCCTTCCATCGAGTCCTGGGGGTACTTGTACCCAAAAAATATAGTTGTGTGCCTAGAGTCATGTCATGTTTTCACGATACTCTTAGTCAAGCCATGATCTATAGAATCAATCAGTCATGTGACTCAGAAAAACTCAGTAATCTCAGTAGTTCAGTATTCTCAATAATATCAGTGCTCAGTAACCTCAGTAATCACAGTAAATCTCAATAACTTCGATACTCTTAATCAGTCCTCAGAACTCATTATATTCCGTTCGTCATTGGAATCCAGTAAACTCAGTTTTAGTTCTGCTAAATAATACCATTAGTATCAGTTCAGTTAATCAATATCAGTTCAGTTAAGTTATTTAGTTCAGCCCAGTTATTCAATTCAATGTCTTTTAGATGGAAGTAGGATTCAACACCGAGCGAACCTAGGGATGGGGGCTC
>NC_061117.1:199301323-199313352 GCF_002878395.1 Capsicum annuum | reverse complement strand
CGGTACCGACACCCTTCCAGTCAGGGCAAATATTGGACTCCAGTCTGCTTAGCTTGGGGAATGTCGGTTAGATGAACACATCCTACAGTTTTAGTTACAGAATCAGGGCTTTCAGACACAGTCAACTCAGCTTAGTAGTACAGATTCAGTACTGTTATATACAGTCAATGCTTATCATTATAAATAGACTTCAAGATCACCCATTAGCTAGGACTGATCTCAACTATGATTCATCAGTATCAAAATCATTAGATTTAAAGATCACCCGCTAGATAGGACTGATCTCAGACTAAGTCAAATCATCTTTATTATCAGTATACTCATGATCACCCGCTAGATAGGATTGATATCAGATTTAGTTACTCCAAGTAGAACGAAACTCAGATAGTTCCATCAGAACTTAGATTGTTAGATACTGTCGCTCAGTATTAGTTATATCGATTAGTCCGATCATTATAGTTAGATCAGCTATATCAGTTGTCATAGCTCATGTTACCAGTATTCAATTTCAGGACTATTAAATACAGTTATTCAAACTAGTTCTTCATAATTTGAACTATCAGAAATAGTCAACAATCTATTCAGTACCTCAGTAACAGTAAAGTCATGTCATCAGCACTCAGACTCAGTAGTCAGCATCATCACGAGTTCAGTTATAGTTGTTTATGCATGTATGTATTCTCACGTTCATATTAGTTAGCTTTGTTCATGCATATAACCCTTTGCATTTAGCCTACCTCACACGTATACTTAGTACATTCAGACGTACTGGCGCATTTGATCTATGGTGCTTTCTCTTATGTTACAACATAGATTCAGAGGCACGAGCTCCAGATCAGCAGTAGCATTCCAGTGTTCAGAGTTTGCAGTGAGTCCTTCTCATTCGAGGACGATATGATTATTGCTACATTTACTATTCAGTTGCTAGATGGAGTTAGTTGGAGACATGTTCCTTCAACTCCTTATTCAGTTTAGTTAGAGGATTTCAGACTAGATGTCAGATTAGATATGCAGATCTCATTATTTTCAGTATTTATGACTTATTTTGGTATTGTTATACCTTTTTCATACATTTTATTATTAGACATTTATTCAGTTCGAACCTTATGGCCTTTCATATTCATATTTCCACATTTTATGTATATTATGCAGTATACAGGTACAGATATCAGTCATGGGTTAGCTTGTGGTCCTTCGGGGTCATGAGTATCGTATAGCATTTCGGTTCAGAAAATCGGAGTGTTACAGGTGCAAACTTGGGGCATTACAGTATTTGAGGTGATGTATATGGTTGTTGACTACATTATCGTTAATGCTATGTGTAGCTATGAATTATGTTATTAATTAAGTCTATGAGAATTATGTTATTAATTAAGTCTGTGACTATGTTATTATTTAAATCATTAACTGGACTACTATTTCAGGCTTTGAACTATGATATTACGAATGTTATACTTTTCCCAGTAACCAAAGTAATGATTAGGTTAGAAAGCCCTCTTGTTACCAATATTGTGAGTTGTGATACCGAGGGCTCTAGAAGGCATATTTATTGACTACATGAGAAGCTATGCTACTAACCATATTGAATCCGATAATACATTGTAATATTCATTTTATATGCATTCATATATCTATGGATAAATTGTCTTGGCGACGAATGATGGGTTATGAAGGTATGCTATTCCTCGCTTCTATTTTACTTTAGCTCTCATGGGGCTTGTCATTTACTTTAGCCCTCGTGAGACTCGTACTTTATCTTAGCCTTTGTGGGGCTTGTCTTTTATTTATGGGCCTAAGGCCGCGAGTACGATGTTGTGATTATTTCGGGAATATTATTAGGTTTAGGTCCGAGTTATGATATTGATTGGATATCCAAAAAGTATTTATCCTTCTACAGGATACGTTTATAGAATATGGATACATATATGTTTATGTTGCTTATGATTTCATTTACTGAATACTAGTGATGGCATGCTTAGATTTGGTACATTCATGATTATTATATTGGTATTGATGTGATCCTAGCTGAAATAAGACCTTAACACTATTGTTTCTAAACAAGGGTTAAAACTCACTTTTCACCGTAAAAATGAATTTCTTTACTATAGTAATTGCCTACTAAATAAAATATTTATACGCATAAAAGAAATTAAAAATATTATTTAAGAATTTGATCGAGATAGATTCCGGCCCATGATTTGACACTATTATTTACTCTGTTCGTGAGATATTCCGATCCTTTCTATATCTTTACAATGATATAGTCCCAAAGATTATTTTGGACAACAAACTTACGAATTAGCGTTATTTTAGCCACGGCTTGAGTCTGTGCACCTACTATATATATTTATACACATGTATTGATGGTTATGATAATATTGATACCCGATAAGGTCGGAGGATGTTGTTATGATGATCTTGATACCCGACAAGGCCGGATGATACTGTTATGATGATATCAATATTTGGCAAGGCCAGAGTATACTATTATGATGATATTGATACCTAACAAGGTCAGAGAATACTGCTATAATGATATTGATGCCCAGCAAGGACGGAGGATACTATGATGATGATGTTGATACCCGATAAGGCCGGAGGATGTTGTGATGGTGATATATATACCCGATTTAAGTTCGGAGGATGGTTGTCATATTAATTGTGTACCTTACATTCATTCTTGCATGCGCATCGCCTATCACCAGTATGCACTTATGTCTATTAGACGGTATGGAATGGTTGCATAGATACGGGTGCTGATTATGCCTTGTGTTGTTGTATGTTGATTGAGCCTTTTGAGCTTGGAGTGGTGGGGGAAATTCATAGGCTCAGTTAGGTATTTGGTTCTCTGAAATACTCGGTTACTCGCGTTGTTATTGATATTGTTATTATCATTGTTATGATCATTATTATGGCTAGTTTATGACATTTGGTTATTGATTAGGTATTGATATTTGGGGTATATTGTTGGCCTCTTCTATCTTACGATTTTATTATTATTCATGATTATTTCATGTCTAACCATGTGGATTAGAAACCCTGAGCATGATAGTATTAAACCTTAATAGAATTATTATAAGGCCTTAAAATGAACATATGATAATCTAGGTTGTGCTTTGAGATGACCTTGTATTTATCTATTTATATATAGATAGATATTTATAACTAGACCTTGTATATGTCCAGTTATATGTAGCTATTGTATTACAGTCTATCCCTTCTTTCATTTGTTCAGATTGTATATTTGTTCCTTGTTATGCTTTGAGATGACCTTGTATATATATGTGTGTGTGTGTGTGTCTAGCTATATATAGCTATGGTATTACCTTATATCCCTTCCTTCATTTGTTCAGATTGTATATTCATTTCTTGGCCTTGTATATTATTATATATTCTTCTTTTGCTCTTATTCACATATTGGCCAGAGATATACGATATAGTGTTGGGACTCCTAAGTAAGGCTGGAATAAGATAGTGCACCCTTATTACTTACTTAGCCTTATTATGTTGGTCTATTGGCTATAAACAAGATAGTTATTCCTTGTTATCTCAATAGCCTTTTATATGATTTCTGGACTCTTGGGTATAGTTTTCATTCTGTGTATATGTTGTATATATCTGTTTTATCTTTGGAGCTCAGTTGGCAGTTGCCTACTGAGTACCATTTATTTGGTACTCACATTATACTTCTGCAGCCTGTAGATCATAGTACAAATTATCGTCATTGATGTGTACGTCGTGCGGAGCAGCCATGGTTCTAAAATACAGAGTGAGCTCCCAGCGTTCGGAGTATTACTTTCCTCCCTCTTATGTATATACTAGTCTCTAGTCTCTATATTATATTTAGAGATAAGTTATATTAGTGTAATTTATTTCATCTATTCCACTTTTGTACTTTTATTATATTAGATGCTCTTGTACTGATACCACCAGGTTTTGAGATTTATTCATGTATTTCAACTTTTGTTATATTTATTCTGCATTTGTTCCTTAATCTATCTGGTAGTCCATTACTAGCCGTTCCGGATCACAAATTTGGCTTGCCTACAGGTGGGTTATAGTAGGCGCCATTATGACCTAAGAAATTGGGTCGTGACATGATATTTGTGTTGCCACTGCTTATTATTTCGGCAAACTTTCGGTATAGACACATTAGAATTCCTATAACTAATTTTCTAGTCTATGTTTTAATATTTACATTTTATAGACAAGTTAGTTAGCAGCTATGTGTATATATTAAAGAATTATACAAAAAAAAAAAAGAGAGAGAGAAAAACTTCCTAACAGATATAAAAAAGAAAAATTGAATGCAATCAATTCCCTTAATTTCTTCTAGCTTCCCCACATAAATCTCTTCCATAATATATCCCCTAAAAATATGAATTCAAATTATTTTTTTTTTTCGTTATTTCACGTTTTAACTCCATACTATTTTCTATTTTTCCTCGTAAAATTTCTATTCCTTTATCTTTCCCATTTTCTTCCTAAAATTTCTCTATTCTAATCCGCAAATCTCTTAAACTGATTCACAAGAATATCTGCAATGTTTATTTTTTGATTAATTATATTTTATAAAATATTTTAATTTTTTTCAAAAAAAAAATGGTTGATTAGTTGAAATTTGTATTGCATAATAATGTATATACTTTTAATTTTTTATTGTTGAATTTTGCTTACACATTTATAAGAATCTTAATGATTGATTTTTACTGCAATTGAAATTATAAGCATAATTCATGATATGTTCACAATTATATGTGTATATCAGTATATGTATACATTTAAATGTATATACTTATTTTACCAGATTATTTCACAAAATTTATATAAATATATGTATATAAATACATTTTATTTGTATGTAACTATTTATATATGTATTAAACATATAAGTATATGAAACGTTTCATAAACCATTAGAAATAGCTATATAAATGTATATAAGCATATAATTATTTGAATGAAAGCATATAAGTATATGGGTATACAAAAGTTATATACTCAGTGTGATTGAATCGTATATTAGTATTCATAAAATTTATATGAATATAAGCATATAACCAGTGTGTTTTGAATTATATATTTTTATTCATAAAATTTATATGAATATATGTATATAAATACATTTTATTTGTATGTAACAATATATATATATATATATAAGTGCTTCACGTAATCATCCTTAAATATACCAATAGAAATAGTTTTCTGAAATGTATATAAGCATATAATTTATTGAATGAAAGTATACCCGAAAATCAAAAAGAAAATAAATTTATATTTCCAAAAATACTAAAGATTACAGCGAAATCTTCAATGCATATACCAAATGGATGTTTAGGGATGACAAATTCCTCCAAAAAAATCTGTAATGTAAATCCACGACGGATGTTTCGAGAAAGACAAAAATTTGACTGATTTGGGAGAGAAAATTGAAGATATCTTTTGAGATATTTTTAAGAATTATGTATATGTTAATGCAGCAAAACTAGCCAATAGCTAAGAGAGAGATAATGAAATTTTAATTACATATGAGAAGAGAGTATTATTTGTTATATACGTTGCTTATTATCTATAATCTATTATCTATATCTATATCTATATTTATAATATATTAAAAGTGTGAAGGCCCTTAAAAAGTAATTTGAACTTTGTATCCTTCATTAAAATACTCTCCTTTAGACAAAACTGTCTTTTCACTATTTTCTTTAATTTATTATTTAATTATTTTTATTATATTAACTAGACTCCTAAAATATATGGGACACCTAAAATATATGGAAGGAGAATGAATTAATATTTTTCTTTGTACTGATCAATTAGAAAAATATTCCTAAAATAGGACTCTATTAAGAAAATATTTTTATAAATATTAAGATGCACGTTAAACTAGAGAAGAAACTAATTTACTTATTGAGAAAATATGATTGATGTTCATCTAACTTGCTTCGGTTGCATGGCTAGATTGATGCTTAATTTTCTAACCTTCAACTTCTTCACTATTTTTGTCAACATAATAGAATTTAACGAGTTTGTATATATCTATCTTCTTTGTTCTCATTCAAGTCATTCTTTAGTGTCTAAATTTTTGCTCAGACAAGATTTATTTTCATCAAAACTGAAGCTTTATGATCACTATTGTATTATTTTATTGTAGTTTTACAGGTCGTAGATGAATTTACAGGTGGTAGATGAATCTCAGTCGGCTTTGAGGAACTTTTTTAGGTAAAGGTTAGGCTTAATTGTATTGTTTTTATATCTTTGTTTTGAGAATTTTTTGGTGTAAAGGTAAAGTTTAATTGTATTATTTTGATATCTCTATTGTTGTATTATTTCGTTATAGTTTACAAGTGGTAGATGAGTGTCGGATGACTTTGAGAAAAATTTTGTGTAAAGGTTAGATTTAATTATATTGTTTTGATGTCTCTATCAGCATATTGTTTTTTTGTAGTTTACAGGTGGTAGATGAATGTCGATCGGCTTTGAGAATTTTTTTTTATAAAAGTTAGATTTAATTAAATAAATTCTCCAAAACATGTTGAATTTAATTATTGTATTCATCTTTATTATTTAAACAAATATCCTATTTAGTGTAACGTTTGAATTCAATAAAGTGAGGTACACGCGTGAGGCGCGTACACCTAAACTAATATTTATATGTAGGGTCCCACAAAAATTTTATTTTAAAACTAATAATAACCATGTATGGTAATTTTATAAAACCTTAATCATACCATGTAATTAAGAAATTTTTTTGTCTGTGATTTTTTCTATTATTTCTGAATGAGAAAAATTTGGGCTTGATGTCTGTGACCCAAGGACTGGAGGCCCAAGATGTGTTGCAAATCTTAGTATGTGTTGCCCTTAATTTCCCTTTCGTCCTTGTTTGAATCCTAGTGGTGTCATCACCATCACTATGGTCGATTAGATGGATAAGATAGTTTCTAAAAAAAAATTAACTCTTATGTTTAAAATACCCATGTAAAGAATATCATGATTAAGATATCATGAATTACCTTTAAAATATTAGGGAAAAGAAGATAGGCTGGCCATTTTGAAAAGAAATGTCCAGCAATTTAAAAGTTGGACAATTGGAGCCAGTCGGTCCAATTTAATTCTGGTTTTTAGCCATTTGGCCCGTTAGTCGCATGCAGTCTCTATACCCAATTGATACACTTTTATACCATATTGATACACTTTTATACTACATTGATACACTTTGATACCGCATTGATACACTTTTATACCACATTGATACAATATATATACCACATAAATACACCTTTTACAGAGAAATTCGAAGAAGGGAAATAGAGGATGACTTGTAGAAAGTGAATGTATGTATAGAAGAGGAAAATAGCTTTGGAGTTGCAGAGATGACGTAATGTACGAAGAATAAAATAGCTTTGAAGTTGCAGAGATGGTGCAATGTACGAAGAAGAAGAGAGAGAAAGTGACAAAGAAAGAGAGGATTTTGAGTTTAGCCTAAAAAAAATAAAAAAATAAAGAGAGAGACTTTGTTCTTGGTTGAAAAGATTTACTTTTTAATATATCATTATGTCATGTAAGGTCATCGGTTACTACAATAAATACAGAGAAAAGACATTTAAGCACAGAGAAACAGCGAGTTAAATTTTAAGTGGGTGTTCAAAAGTGCTTCTGCAAGTTAGACAAAAAAAAAAACAAAGAAACCTAGTTTGCGAGACTATGGTATAAATAGTTATGATGGTGGCTATTTACTGAATTTTTAAATTTAGGTGCTAATTTTGTGAAATTATTTTAGTTTTAGATGTTATTTTTGTCCTTTCCCCAAAATATTATGCTACATTTATCGTTCAATTAGTTTTGGGTCTTGATCCAAACATCATGCAGTGTATACCAAGCCCACCAAACTGAGCCCATTTTCAAACAAATGATGGTTGAATGGCAATTAAAACCCTAATAGGGAGAACCAATGAACTCTTGATTGAATTTTTTAAAAAAAAAAAATATGAAATCTTGATTTTTCTCTCTAAATATTAAAACATGGGATATGAGTGTGTTGGGTAGGAAGAAAAATATTTTTTGAAAAATATTTTTTAATTTTCTCATGTTTGGTTGGTTTAAATATTTTGAAAAATGTTTTTCAAATCAACTTATTTTTCTCAAATCTAAAGAAAATGATTTCCTTCCAACAGTAAGGAAAACATTTTTCAAAACTCTATTTCAACTTCACTCCTAAGTTGAAATGTTCGTACAACTCTCAAAATCACCCAACCCTACTTCGATCCCTAATTCTCTACCCCTCACCCCCACCCCCCACCCTGTACCACCCCATCCAAAAAAAAAAAATATTTCAAAATTTCTTCTTGCCTCATCCCCAACCCAAAATCAAAACCCCTACCCCTCCTCCACCCTCCCCTCTCCCGAAAAAAAATATTTAATTTAAAATTCAATTTTTTTTCTTACTCCCCTCCCCACCCATACCAACCCGCTCTCCTAAAAAAAATTAAATTTTTTAAATTTATTTTTTAAAAAAATTTAATTTTTTTCTTACCCACGCTCACCCCCTACCCCGGACCCCGCCCCCCATCACCCCATTCAAAAAATATATTTTAAATTTTTGTCTTACCTCATCCCCTATACCCCAAAACTCAAACCTCCACTCCCTCTAAAAAAAAATATTTAATTTTTTTTTAAAAAAATAAACTTTTTTCTTAACCCCTCTACCCGACTCCCCACTCCTACCAACCCTCCTCCCCCTTCTCCCTTCCAAAAATAAAAAAAATAAAAAATAAAAGAATAATTTTTATCTTACCCACCTTCACTTCCCTACCCCGACCCTCAACCTCCTACTAGCCGCCCCCTCCTCCCCTCCCCCCCAAACCAAAAAGAAAAAAAAATTAATTTTAAAAAGAAATTAAAAACTTTTTTCTTGCCCCACCAACCAGTCTCTTCCCCCTAAATAAAATTAATTTTTTTAAGTTGTTTTTTTTAAAAAAATTCAACACTTTTTTCTTATTCCACCCTTCTTATCCTATTCGTTCTCATTATTTTTGTTAAATATATACAAATACTTTTAGAAAACATCTACTTACCCAATTTGCATAATGAATAAAAGAATATAAGTAAGAAACAACTTATTTTGCTAGAAAACGTTTTTCCTCCTCCATATCGAACACACCCTAAAAAAATTAGGAGGTTAAAAATTATTTTTTTAAAATATATTTTTACTCTTTAGCTAAACACTAAAATATATTTTCTGAAAATATTTTTTTAATTCACTAATCAAACACTAGAAAATATTTTTCGAAAAATATTTTAAATTTTCGTACCAAACAAACCCTACACTTTTAAATTTTCTGTCACTGCTAAAAAAATCACATTAGTAATAGTTCGAGGCATCCATTTAGTTAATACTATTCCACTAGTAATAAATGAGCGCCTGAATATGGCAACCACATTTATTAAATGTCTTTCATAATTCGACAATTTACATTAATGTCAAAATTATCAATGATGGCCTCAGGGGAAATAATTGGGAAATATTTAACATGATAATCCCAAAATCAAATGATGCTAATTAAGTGTGTGATAAACTTGTCTAATAGCAATAATGATTTCCTACAAACTAATATAGTTTGCAGGTCGACTGCTATAAGTGTGGGATGTAAGTATAGTTACTAGGCACGGACCATAATGATTCACTCATAACCTGCCACATTTAATTTTAATAGCAAACTTATACTCCTAAATATAGTTACTAGGCGCGGACCAAGTGGCGTAGCCGCATGTAGGGATGGCCGCATGGGACACCTTTCATCGAAAATTATATTTTATATGTAAAAATCATACGTATATATTAAATCTTAAAAATTCTTTAAAAAATTTCTAACTTCGCCTCGATATGAATCATAACGATTCACTCATAACCTGCCACATTTAATTTTAATAACAAATTAAAGGTATACTTAGGACACTTGACATAATTATAACGCCCTATAGTTGTAGGAACCCATCGATCTGACAAAGTTTATAATTCTCCCATTATTTTCTCTTGCCTATCAATGGATCATCCATTTGATTTCGATGTTCCATTATTCTCTATTGATTAATCAATACATATTGTTGTAAAAACAAAAAATAATTAATATATTTCTGATGTTTAAGCCGGTGTAATTTATGCCATAGGCCACAAAAATGGTGATATGCAAACATGGTTGGTTTAGGTCTTAAGTTGCCCCGAGTAATTTGATTGAGATCGGGCAATTGAAGTCGATTTAGGGGAATCTGTCAAAGTCTACTTATATATCTCATTAAAATTAAATTACTCCATAAAAGTAGTAATAACCAAATTCTAAAATTGTACAACAATTGAGCAGCACCCTCCTCTCTTTTCCTCTCAGCTGTTTGTTATCTCCATTCTGCAAAAAATATAATGCTGAAACACTTGTTATTACTTGAAATTGGCTTCACCACTTTATCAAAACTCGAATTGATAACATTTTTATGTAATTTTAATATTGTTAGATCTTCCAGTTAAGTTATTTCTTAACGTTTAACTAATTAGCTGATTTTATATATCTTACATCTATTAATTTGATATAACTTACTGAGAGCAAGTACTTCTATCCCCCAAACTTAAAAGTACCACGTGTAGGTAAGTGAAATAATATTGGAAGTTGAAAATTATAAATAGAGTTGCTTAAGGAGGAAAATATTAATGGAAAAATGTGTGCTCAGGCTAGGTTTGGCTTTGCCCACGATAACATGAGCAGTTGGGGTCAGCTACACTGGCAATGAGATCCAAATAGCATAAATAATAATGGAGTAAAATAGTAGGTTTGTCCTAAGTGAAGTGAGAATATTTAAGAGGAAGAAAAAGGCCCACTTTCATTCCCTTCCCAACAATATTTGCAGAAACAACAATGATGGTGTTATCTCTGCATGGGGGACTCGCGTGAATCCACTCATCATCAGATCTTCTTTCCTCTCTTCCCCAAATTTTAAAGGAGAGCTAGAAGTCTGAATAAGTGTTGATCAGATTATTCAGTAATATTTGCTTAAACGATATTTTGTAAAATATAATATTAAATATTTATAATTATTAGATTTAAAACTTAACTAATATTATTAGTAATTGTAAGAAGTCATTAATCTAAATTCAGATCACTCATAAAGTTGAAATTTTGATTTCGTCTCCATCAAACGTCTTATTCTCTCTCACACGCACGCACACAAAAAAGGAGTGATAATTTCCTTTAGGCCTCAACAAATTTTTACTTTAAACAAAGCCATCGAGTTCTAGTGATTGCATAATTAGTAGTGTCTATATAGCAAAACTACCATAGTAACATTCAAAAGATAATAATTAGTATATGACAAATTAATCGGGGAAAGAAACAGAGAAGGGAATAGTGGGAATTGAACAACTTGTACCATTAAACTGCATGTACTGCAAGTTGCTCGTTACAAGACTATAACAATATACAACTATTTCTATATCCCAACTATATCATTATTTATTTTATTTTTTTTAAAGTTCAGACATAGAAACCTATTCTCAACTAATACGTATTGATGCACCATGCAACTTCCTGCTTCATTTTCAACCGTTTACTTTTTATGTGGAGCATAAATTTATGCATAAATTATATTAAATATTCAATAAATAATAAGTTTGAATTCATAATTTTAAAAGTGGAATGAGTTCAATATGAAGAACTTGGATCCTATAAAACTTAAATTTTGAATCTACCTCTTAATATATTAGTCATATATACCTCACGATACCTTCACAGGGGTGGAGCCAAGATTTCAAGTAAGGGGTTCAATATTCAAAGAAACCTAAGTCGAAGGGGTTCAACACCTACTATAACCACATAAAAAATAATTTTAATCATGTATAAATAGTATCACTACTAAAAAAAATGAAAAACCGACCACGAAAATCAATCATATGTTGTGGTCGCAAAAAAACGAGCACAAGTAGTCGATTTTTCGTAATATTTTATAAAATATTTTTTAAAAAAAAGTGACCACAAGTGGTC
>NC_061117.1:199282766-199298323 GCF_002878395.1 Capsicum annuum | reverse complement strand
ATATATATATATATATATATATATAGTATATATCATGAGTGATCGATTGATGAACGATTTAGTCAAAACCTAGTATATTAAGCCAATCAAATATAATTAATCGATCACTCATCTGAGTATGTATATGAAACACATCGCATTATATTATTGGATAATATACTTGTGTACGTATGTGATATGTATAGTACGTATTTAGAACTTGATATAGTCGATAGTGTGTATATGTGTGTGTATGTATAGGTGTATATATATATATATATTATATACATATTAATTATATAGTGAAGGTATATTAATGACATAAGATAAAACTAACCGATAATTCATCCGATCAGTACATGTGAAATACATTATATATTATTATGGGGTAGTATATTAAAATCGTGTATGTGATGTTTATAGTACTTATTTGAAAGTTGATAGATAATTGAATATATGTATATATATGTATATCTCGTGTAGTGACGTATGCAGTAATCGAAAGCTCGATAACTGAATCTATATATCAAAATATTTTGAATAATATATTGATATCATACTATTGAGGAAATAGATATACTATTTAGTGTCAATATGTAGATACCCGTATATTGTTGAAGTTGTAATAACGTAAGACAAGTAATCAATAATTTATTTGATTAACATATTGTACTACGAGGTGTATATATATATATATACACATGTAATATCGTAATTAAAAGCTAATTAACCAAAAATTTATCGTAAATTGTAAAATTCATTGATATTATTATACGATTGAGGAAATATACTACTCGTGGTATTGTTATAAATATTATAGAATTTATTAAAAAATTAATTTGTTTAAAATTAATTTTAATTTATTGATTTATTAATTATAGTAATTAAAATATTTTCTTTTGTTATTTTGTTAAAAACCGACCACTTGTGGTCGGTTTTCTAAAAAAATTTTAAAAAATCGTCCACATGTGGTCGGTTTTTATTAAAATATCCAGAAAATCGACCACAAATGATCAGTTTTCAACAAAATAATAAAAAAAATATTTTAATTATATAACTCCTACCCGACCCCACCCCACATGACCCGACCCGACCTAAACTACCCTAAATCGACCAAAACACACAAACACACACACAAAAATCATGCGCACACCCAAAAATACCCTA
Source organism: Capsicum annuum (assembly GCF_002878395.1). Taxonomy (NCBI): domain Eukaryota; kingdom Viridiplantae; phylum Streptophyta; class Magnoliopsida; order Solanales; family Solanaceae; genus Capsicum; species Capsicum annuum. The sequence continues at coordinate 199,297,177 of NC_061117.1, read as the reverse complement.
AACACACCCAAAATAATTTCCAATCGCAAAACCCACTGCTCCGGCGAGTGCTCCGGCGACGGCATCTCAGCTCAGGTATGAATTTTGTTGTATTTTGTGAAATTTGTGCTTTTTGAGGTTGATTTATAGGTGTACTAGTTTATATAATTGTAAAATTTATAATGGTAAAGATTAGGTTAGTTTGAACTAGTTTTTTTAAGCTCATTTTTAGCTCAAATTTTGTTTAGTTATTTGCGAAATTTTTGAGCTATACACATAATTGATTGAATTAGTTTTGCTTGTTTAGCTTCTTGTTTTAGATATGACTTTTGCTTGATTGAAGTTATTGATGGTATAAATTCTCAAAGTTGGAATCTTTAATTGTGATTTTGTAAGATTCTTTAATGGATTTTATGGTTTAGCTTGTTGATTTTTATGAGGGTTTAGCTTCTTGTCTTTAAAGTGAATGGATTTAATTTTATGGTTTAGCACTTTAGCTTGTTGTTTTTTATATGAGTTTTGCTACATCACTCAAAGTTGGAATATTTTGTCTTGATATTTTTAGATTTTTGATTCGGTGACCGGTTATCTCTTTCACTTTAATTTAGGCCAAGCAAAGGTAAGTTAATTTCTTTCGATTCACTAGCATTGTTGTTATCTTCTTGTTATAGTTCACATTGAAGTCTATTGAAGCCACATGTGGCCTTGTTCGATTCACTAGCATTGTTGTTATCTTCTTGTTATTGTTCATATTGAAGTCTATTGAAGCCGTGTGTGGCCTTGTTCGATTCGCTAGCATTGTTGTTAACATCTTGTAGGTCTTGTTGTTTCTTTTTTCTTGAATGTGGTTTTGTTTTGATACTTAGTCACATGAAAATAGTTAAGTGTAGGAACTTTAAAGGGATTTTTTTTTGTTTTAAATGTGGTTTGGTAGGTGACTTAGTTGGTTGAAAATGGTTAGGTGTGAGGACTTTAAAGGAGAATTTTTTTGTTTTGAATGTGGTTTGGTAGGTGACTTAGTTGGTTGAAAACGGATAAGTGTAGGGACTTTAAAGGGGATTTTTTGGTTTTGAATGTGGTTTGGTAGGTGACTTAGTTGGTTGAAAATGGTTAAGTGTGAGGACTTTAAAGGGAATTTTTTTGTTTTGAATGTGGTTTGGTAGGTGACTTAGTTGGTTGAAAATGATTAAGTGTGAGAACATTAAAGGGGATTTGTTTGTTTTACATGTGGTTTGGTAGGTGACTTAGTTGGTTGAAAATGGTTAAGTGTAGAGACTTTAAAGGGATTTTTTTTTTTTGAATGCGGTTTGGTAGGTGACTTAGTTGGTTGAAAATGGTTAAGTGTGAGGACTTTAAAGAAAATTTTTTTGTTTTGAATGTGGTATGGTAGGTGACTTAGTTGGTTGAAAATGGTTAAGTGGAGGGACTTTAAAGTGGAATTTGTGTTTTGAATGTGATTTTATTTTGATACTTAGTTGGTTGAAAATGGTTAAGTGTAGGGACTTTAAAGTGGATTTTGTATTTTGAATGTGGTTTTGTTTAGATACGTAGTTGGTTGAAAATGGTTAAGTGTAGGGACTTTAAAGTGAATTTTTTGTTTCGAATGTGGTTTTGTTTTGATACTTAGTTGGTTGAAAATGGTTAAGTGTAGGGACTTTAAAGTGGATTTTGTGTTTTGAATGTGGTTTTGTTTTAATACTTAGTTGGTTGAAAATGGTCTAGTGTAGGGACTTTAAAGTGGATTTTATGTTTTGAATGTGGTTTTATTTTGATACTTAGTTGGTTGAAAATGGTTAAGTGTAGAGACTTTAAAGGGGATTTTTGTGTTTTGAATGTGGTTTTGTTTTGATACTTAGTCGGTTGAAAATGGTCAAGTGTAGGGACTTTAAAGGGGATTTATTTGTTTTGAATGTGGTTTGGTAGGTGACTTAATTGGTTGAAAATGGTTAAGTGTGAGGACTTTAAACTGAATTTTTTTGTTTTGAATGTGGTTTGATAGGTGACTTAGTTGGTTGAAAATAATTTACTGTAGGACTTTAAAGGGATTTTTTTTTGTTTTGAATGCGGTTTGGTAGGTGACTTAGTTAGTTGAAAATGGTTAAGTGAGAGGATTTTAGAGGGAATTTTTTTGTTTTGAATGTGGTATGGTAGGTGACTTAGTTGGTTGAAAATCGTTAAGTGTAGGGACTTTAAAGTAGATTTTGTGTTTTGAATGTGGTTTTGGTTTGATACTTAGTTGGTTAAAAATGGTTAAGTGTGAGAACTTGAAAGGGGATTTTGTCTTTTAAATGTGCTTTTGTTTTGATACATAGTTGGTTGAAAATGATTAAGTGTAGGGACTTTCAAGTGAATTTTGTGTTTTGAATGTGGTTTTGTTTTGATACTTACAACAACAACAACAATAAACCCAGTATATTCCCACAAAGTGGGGTTTGGGGAAGTTAAAGTGTACGCAGTCCATGCCGCTACCTCCAAAGAAGTAGAGAGGCTGTTTTCGATAGACCCCCGGCTCAAGATAAGGAATAATAAACAAAAATGTAATGAAACATGAAGCAGGATGGATGGCATCACATAAAAAGGATTAATACATAAACATAAATCAAATCAGTATGAGATAAGGTAACCAAGTGCAATGTGCAATAAGAGATAAGAAATAGGGCATCCAAAAAATGACACCCACCTAGTAGTAATAGACACTCACAGTCCAGAGACACCCTCCACACCCAAACCCTTCTGACTAGGAGCTCTTACCTATAGAAACAGTCCTAGGATTAGTAACCTGGCTATACCAGGGCTCTTCTAACTACTAGCGACAGCCCACGCACACAACCTATCCTTCTACCCTTATCCGCGACCTCCACACCTTCCTATCTAGGGTCATATCCTCAGTAAGTTAAAGCTGCTCCATATCATGTCTAATCACTTCTCTCCAATACTTATTCGGCCTACCTCTCCTCCTCTTAAATCCATCTAACGCTAGCCTCTCATACCTCTGAACTGGGGCATCCGTGCCCCTCTTCATCACATGCCCAAACCATCTCAGCCTTCCTTCTCTCATCTTATCCTCTACCAAAGCCACTCTCACCTTCTCCTGGACTGTCTCATCCCTAACTCTATCCCCTCTAGTAAGTTCACGCATCCAATGCAACATTCTTATTTCCGCCACCTTCATTCTTTGAATGTGGGAGTTCTTGAGTGGCCAACACTCTGCTCCGTAGAGCATAGCTGGCCGGACAGCCACTCTGTAGAATTTGCTTTTAAGCTTAACTGGGACCTTCTTATCACACAACACTTCCGAGACGAGCCTCCACTTTATCCAACCTGCTTCAATACGGTTAGAGACATCCTCATTAATCTCACCATTCCCCTGAATTAAAGACCCAAGATACTTAAAACTATCCCTCTTACAAACATCCTGGGAATCCAACCTCACCACCACATCTTCCTCCTACCTCAAGTCACTAAACTTGCATTCCATATATTCCATCTTGGTCCTACTCAACCTGAACCCTTTAGATTCAAGGGTTTTCCTCCAAATCTCCAATTTTCATTCACCCCCCTCGCATCTCATCAATCAACACTACATCGTCCGCAAACAATATACACCAAGATACCTCCTCTTGAATATTTTGCATCAACACATCCAACACCAACGCAAATAGAAAAGGACTAAGAGTCGAATTGGATTATCTCCGTCGTTGAACGACCAGGCATAAAACCAAACTGATTCTCCGAAATAGACACGAGCTTCCTCAATCTTCGCTCAACCACCCTCTCCCAAATTTTTATAGTATGGCTTAACAGCTTGATACCCCTATAGTTGGTGCAACTCTGAATGTCGCCCTTGTTTTTATACAACGAAATCATCGTACTCCACCTCCAATCCTCAGGCATTCTCGTCGTCTTAAAAATATTGTTAAATAAATTAGTCAACCACCTTAAACCTGCCCTACCAACAAACTTCTAAAAATCCACCAGAATTTCATCAGGCCTCGTCGCCCTTTCCCTCCGTATTCTGTGAATAGCTTCTCTAACCTCCTCAATCGTAAAACATCTACAATAACTGAAATCATGTCTATCCTCCGAGAGCACCAGCTCTCCTAACTCAATGCCTCTATCCCCTCCTCGTTCAAAAGCCTCTAAACATACTCTTTCCATCACTTTTTAATTTGGACATCCTCCACCAAAACTCTACCATCCTCCCCCTTAATGCACTTAACTTGGTCGAGGTCCCGACCCTTCCGCTCCCTAGCCTTAGCAAGCCTAAACAACCTCTTTTCCCCACCTTTCTCCTCTAAACCCGTATACAAGCTCTCAAACGTTGCTTTCTTAGCAGCAATAACTGCTAGCTTAGCCTCCTTTGTTTCTACTTTGTAGGCCTCCCTATTCACCCGTTTCTCCTCTGCATCTTTATTTTCCACCAACTTAATATACGTCCCTTTCTTACTCTCCACTCTCTTCTTAAATTCTTCATTCCACCACCAGTCCCCCTTATGATGACTTGTCCGACCCCTCAAAACACCCAACACTTTTCTAGCAGTCTCTATGATGTAACTGACAGCCTTATCCCATATATCATCCACGTCCCCCCTATAATCCCACACACTCAATCCCGTCACTTTCTCCTCTAAATCCCGCCCACTAATAGGTGTCAAGCCACCCCACCTAATTCTAGGCCGACCCTCTCCAACCCTCCTCTTTTTGCTCTTCATAATAATCAAGTCCATCACTAAAAACATGTGCTGAGTCAAAAGATGCTCACTTGGGATGACTTTACAGTCCTTACATAAAACCCTATCCCCCTTTCTAAGCAGTAAAAAGTCAATCTAAGTCTTGGCTATCACGCTTCGGAAGGTAATCAGGTGATCCTCCTTCTTCGAAAAGGTCGAATTCACTACCACCAGCCCAAAAGCCCTCGCAAATTCCAATAGAGCCACTCTTTCATCATTTCTATCATCGAAAGCAAAACCTCCATGCACATCGTATGACCCTACCGGTAAAACCCCAATATGCCCATTAAAATCCCTCGCTATGACAATCTTCTCTGAACTAGGCACACTTCTCAGCACCTCGTTAAAAGCCTCCCAAAACCTCACTTTCACCTCCTCTTCCAAGCCCGCATGCGGAGCATAAACGCTACACACATGCAACATAAACCCCCTAAAGACCAACTTAATCATCATCAGTCTATCAGTGACCCTCTTAACCTCCACCACCTGCTCTCTAAGCTCCTCATCCACTAAGATCCCCACTTCATTTCAATGCTTGTCACTCCTTAAGTACCACAACGTATACCCATCCACATCCCTAGCCTTAGACCCTACCCATTTAGTCTTCTGAACACACGCAATATTAATGTCCCTCCTCTTACGAATTTTCACCAGCTCTATGGACTTATACTGAAGGGTCCCTGTATTTCAAGACCCAACCCTCAACCTATCATCTCTCTCCTTACGCCTACCTCTACCACCCCTTACAGCACCAGCCCTGATATACGACCTAGCAACCACACCCATCCTTGTCTTCTCCTCTTCACCCCTACCTAAAACCGCCCCCAACCCAAACCACCTCTCCGACCCCCTTGAACATGACCCTATTCCACCATCAATCACTACAGCCACCACTTAAGAACCAAACTAAAGCCCAAACAAATCCCCCCAGCCAATAGACAACCCAACAAAGCAACAATAGGAAAGCAGGAAAACAGAAATGTATTAGGGAAATAAAAGGCGCGCACAAAATACCCTATCCATCTTAGCAGCTAGAACCACACAACAAATATCCACCAATAATCAAAAGCAGATAGTTATACTATACTCATACACAAATCAAATGAAACGGTAGAGATAATAACTAGTAAAGTATAAATATAGGTAACGGTATTTAAATATCAAAGTTTAGGTGTCACCGGGGTACTCCTGGGTGCTAATGGTACCGTCAATTATGCTTTCATAGTTGGTTGCTAAAAATAGCTTCACCAGAAAACAGCGGTCGGAGCGTCATCGATTTTCACTATACCTGTCGCTAGATATTCGGGATCTTCTACTATGCATTATCAAATCTGCACTCTGGTGGCCGTTTCCAGAGTCAAGTCGGCATAAACCCCCATCCCGCCGACGCTTACAGTGGCTAGTTGACAAAGAAGGAGGGAAAAGAGGGAAGAAGAGAGAGAAGTAGCTCAGGGGAGGTGGGGAGAGAGAGAAGGCTCGAGGAAGAGGCAAAAAAAGGTACTCTTACCTGTTACTGATGCCGGCGTCGGCCGACCAATCAGATAAGAGGAGCGTTACTGGAGCGTTAGTGGAAGAAAGAGAGAGACGTTAGTGGAAAAGAGAGAGAGAGCTCAGTTTTAGGATCTAAATCAAAAATTCTTCCTTATTTTGATACTTACTTGGTTGAAAATGGTTGAGTGTAGGGACTTTAAAATGGATTTTGTGTTTTGAATGTGGTTTTGTTTTGATACTTAGTTGGTTGAAAATAGTTAAATGTAGGGACTTCAAAGGGAATTTTTGTGTTTTGAATGTAGTTTTGTTTTGATACTTAGTTGGTTGAAAATGGTTAAGTGTAGGGACTTTAAAGTGGATTTTGTGTTTCGAATGTGGTTTTGTTTTGATACTTAGTTGGTTGAAAATGGTTATGTGTAGAGACTTTAAAGGAGATTTTTGTGTTTTGAATATAGTTTTATTTTGATACTTAGTTGGTTGAAAATGGTTAAGTGTAGAGATTTAAAAGGAAATTTTTTTGTTTTGAATATGGTTTGGTAGGTGACTTAGTTGGTTGAAAATGGTTAAGTGTGAGGACTTTAAAGTGAATTTTTTGTTTTGAATGTGGTTTGGTAGGTGACTTAATTGGTTAAAAATGGTTAAATGTAGGGACTTCAAAGAGATTTTTTTTTGTTTTAAATGTGGTTTGGTAGGTGACTTAGTTGGTTGAAAATGGTTTAGTGTGAGGACTTTAAATGGAATTTTTTCATTTTGAATGTGGTTTGGTAGGTGACTTAGTTGGTTGAAAATGGTTAAATGTGAGGACTTTAAAGTGGATTTTTTTGTTTTGAATGTGGTTTGGTAGGTGACTTAGTTGGTTGAAAATGGTAAGTGTGAGGACTTGAAAGGAGATTTTTTTTTTGAAAGTGGTTTTGTTTTGATACTTTGTTGGTTGAAAATAGTTAAATATAGGGACTTTAAGGGGAATTTTTTGTTTTGAATGCGGTTTGGTTGGTGACTTGATTGAATTTTTGTGACTTGATCTAATTTGTTAAATCTAATTGACTACATAGATGGAACCTGATTATAGCTAGATATATCAACGGAACAATGATAATAGAATGGGTATTAGGAAGGAATTTGTTGAACATGCTAAGACACTTGATGTTTGGACATATTTTGGAGTTATTCGTTGCCCTAGTGTTAGATGTGATGGTATAAATCTTGTACGTGAAGAAGTTGTAAAGAAACATCTTTATAGAAAGGGGTTTTACAAGGACTTCTTAAGATTGCATTGTATTCAAGGTGATGTTGCGCAAAATAACTTTGTTGTTGGAGAAAGTAGTAGGTCTGCAGGGCATAATGAATATCAAGATACTAGGATGACAGAAATGGTGCACGATGCTTTTGGGATGCAACACAGGGGCAACTTTAGGAAAAATGTCGAAGATGTTCCTAATAGCGAGCGGGCAAATTCTATGAACAATTGAATGTTGCTAGTCATCCTTTTTTTGATGGGTGTTCATACTCTCGTTTGTCTGTTGTTATTACATTATTAAGTATTAAATCTGACTGAAATATTGCTGAAGGAGGAATGGACTCAATGATAGACCTAATTAAAGAGTTAGTTGACCCCGGCTTGGAGGTTCCTGATTCTTTCTATAAGGCAAAAAGATTGGTGTCAAAGTTAGGTCTCTCCTCGGTTAGAATTGATTATTATGAAAATGGTTGCATGTTATACTTTAAGGAAGATGCTAACCTAGAGACCTGTAAGTTTTGTCAGCACCCTCGATATAAGCGTAGTTCTAGTGAAAATTAAACTGCTATTAAGGCGATGCATTATTTACATCTAATACCAAGGTTGAAGAGGTTGTATGCTTCAAACAGCTCAGCTCCTCATATGAGATGGCACAGTGAAAATAGAAGGTCCACTAGTGTTATGTGTCATTCATCTAATTGAGAGGCTTGGAAGCATTTTGATGCAACTTATTCAGATTTTGCAACTGAGCCACGAAATATTCGTTTGGGATTATATGCGTGTGGGTTCTCTCCTTTTACAGTTGGTGCTGCTCCATATTCATGTTGTCCTGTATTATCACTCCTTATAATCTTCCTCCTAAAATGTTGATGACTAGTCCCTATATATTTCTAAATTGTGTTGTTCCTAGCCCGCGTAATCCAAAAAGTGAAATAGATGTCTACTTGCAACCTTTGATCGGTAAACTTTAAATTTTATGGCATAAAGGGGTTGAAACTTGGGACATCTCTCTTAAACAGAATTTCAATCTGTGTGCATATCTAATGTAGACTGTTAATGATTTTTTCGCTTATGGAATGTTGTCTGGATGGATGACAGCTGGAAAGCTGGCTTGTCTATACTGCATGGAAAAAAACAAAAAATTTCGCATTGAGACATGGCAGGAAAAATTCATGGTTTGATTGTCATTGCTGTTTCTTGCCACCTAATCATGAATTTATAAGACTCAAGAATGCATTCAGAAGGAATAGAACGGAATATAATGGTCCACCTCCAAGGTTGTCTAGTCATGACATCTAGGAGATAGTTCAGGATTTATCTAAGGCCACGAAGAACCATTGTACAGGCTTGATGGATATGGTGTTTCGCATAACTAGACTAAGCAAAGTATATTTTGGGAGTTAAAATATTGGCCAAATAATTTACTTAGAAATAATATTGATGTCATGCATACTGAGTAGAACACCTTTGATAACCTGTTCAACACTGTTATGAATGTCACTAGCAAAACAAAGAATAATCCTAAGACCATATTTGACTTGCCAGAATATTGCAAATACAACGAATTACACTTACAGGAGAGGCTCAATGGTAATTTTCTTAAGCCCAAGGCTAGTTTTATATTTAAGTTGGACCAAAAGCATCAAATATGTGAGTGGGTCCAAAGTCTAAAGATGTCCGATGGATATGCCTCAAATTGGGAAAGATGGTTGATATGGCACAGGGAATATTGCATGGAATGAAAAGCCATGATTGTCATGTTTTCATGGAACAATTACTTCTAATTGCTTTTATTGGTTTACCTGAAAACATATAGAAATCAATAGCAGAGATCAGTTTGTTCTTTAAAGTTTTATGTACCACCACACTAAAAGAAAAAAATCTGGCGCGAATGGAAAGTAATATTGTTGTTATCGCTAACAAGCTGGAGAAGATTATTCCGCCAGCGTTCGTCGATGTGATGGAAGATCTTCCCATTCACCTTGTGCATGAAGCTCGGCTAGGCATTCCAGTTCAAACTAGGTAGATATATCCATTTGAACTGTAAGCAATTGCAACATATTTAAATTCATACATATCTTTTTTAAATATAGTAAACATCTAATCTTAAGATTTTTCAGGGCAATTAAAAAATTAAAAAGGGGTCCCAAAAATAAACATAGGGTGGAAGGCTCAGTAGTTGAGGCATATCTTGCAAAAGAAATGTCTCAATTTTATTTATACAACTTTCGTGATGAAGTTGCTTGTTCAAGAAATCGGCCGAATCGTCATCAGTATGATGTGAATGAGCCTCATTTGCAACCGATATCAATTTTCAATCAATCTGGTTGTAAGGCTAAAAAGACAATACGTCGTCGGTTCACTCCCACAGAACACAAAGCAACAACTTTGTATGTCTTGCTGAATTGCTCGGAAGTTGAGCCCTTTCTGAAGTAAGGAGATTAAAATTTTAACATATCTTATTTGTTTAGTCACTCCCTTAAAGAAACTAATTGTGTTTTGCATGTTGGATCTTAAGTTCATTTAAGACTCAATTCCACGAAAATCAAGTGTACGCATCCTTTGCAACATGGTTTACATATGAGGTTCGTAGGTGTATTAATATTTCTACAAATTTTAAATATTTACACATTCCTCAACTAACATATAATATATATATATATATATATGTATGTATGTATGTATGTATTATATTTTTAGGTACACCACTCACCAAATGCAGCCACATACGATCAAATCTTGAGAGCTATTTCTTTGGGTCCAGTTGAAGCTCATGCAATGTCCCATTACACAGTAAATGGGTTCAAATTTTCCACCGAATAACACTCCAGAACAAGGAAAACAAACAATAGTGGTTTTTGGGTTAAGGGTGATGATGATGTTGATTACTTTGGCATCATACACGAGATTTTAGAACTGGAGTATGCTGATTTTCCAATAAAAAAAATTGTCCTCTTTCAGTGCAAGTGGTTTGATCCAAGTACAAGAGGCACAAGAGTACAAAAGGAGAATAACATCATTGAAGTGAAGTACAATAGGTCGTATCCTGTTTACAATCCAGTTTTTCTAGCGCAAAATGCTAAATAAGTGTATTATGCTCCTTAACCATTACACAGTGACAAGTCTGATTGATGGGTCATAATCAAAACAAAGCCTATGGGACGGGTGAAAGTTGAGAATATGCTGGAGACAGCATATCAAAATAAAATGCAGATTGATCACCAGCTAGTGGACGTTGACTTAGTGGATAATTTGAATCACCCAAAAAATATATTTGAAGAAATTAATATTGCGAAAGAAGAGGCTGAGTGGGTAGGATATGAGGAAACTTCCGAAGAGGGTGAATGGTTTAGTGGAGAGTCTTCATAAGAGGAGGTTTAGTTGTGTAGGTTGTATTTATTATGTATTGATGTCTTTATGTTTTTTACTATATATTTACCTTTATGTTTCTCGTTTAAGATTGATATGTAATATACTGTCTAACATTGTTGTTTTCACTGTCCCATAATTTATATAGTAATAAAAATATTCTTGTCTATCTCGTTTTGTTGGAGCGATTTGGAATGTGAATTACTAACTTGAAATTAGTTATTAGGAATGTTTTCTTAAATATTCATTTTGTAGGAACTAACTACTTGTTAACTTTATATAATTTAGATGTCAGGCAGAGGTGATAAAGGTAAGGAAAAAGTTCATCTTACAAAGGCAAAAAAGAAAAGAAAATTTTTGCCTTAGAGACGGCCGACAGGTATTCATATATCTAAGGGTCGGATTGTTGATGCAACAGCACGACTTTCATATTCTAGGTCGCCCCAGCATTCAGTTCCCACTCCTACGCATGTGGGGCCATTTCATCGGTCTACACCGACCTAATCTGCTCCCATCACCGTGCCACGGCCACCACAGTACTATCAAATGGTCGCTGGAACATCCGGACATATGTCATCATCGATACCTTTCTATAGCAGTCACACATCTACAAACAGTGATTCTGCTGGATCATTTGGTGTTCGGATCTTCAACTTGGAGGCACTCCATCTGGTGCTTCAGATCCGCCCATGCCAGTGCATTCACCATCACTTGATCCGCAACCAGGAGATAGAGATGATTATGGGAGGCTTTATCTCATTCCATTTGTGACAGGGTAAGATTTCTAAATATAATAACATTATTCATTTTTTCATTACTGTATTATTATGCTCTATGAAATTACTGTTTGATCTTGTGTTGTAGGTTTAGGTTGGATGCTAATGTTGGACAAGCTGTGAGAAAATGCATTTGTCAGAACTTCAACGGCTACTGGACCAGTTGGCGTCAGGTTCCAGAACTTGACAGGGAGTGAATATTTAAAGAATTTAAAGTAAGAATTTAACTTATCGACTACTTAGCACTTTGTTAGAACAAATGATTGAATATTATATTTTTGTTTTTGTTGTAAAAATTTTACTGGTGGTATGATGCGAATACATGTCTTATAAGGAGGAACTTTTTCAGAAGATGTATAGTCAGGTTTAACGGTCTGTTGGATTATGCCTGAACCAAGTTGGTAACACCTGACTGGATTAGTGAACCCTTATGGCAACAGTATATTCGTCTTTGGAATAACGAAGGATACCAATTGCTGAGGAAAAAAGGAAGAAAAGCCCGGGCATCATCGAAGGGTGGCTCCCTACATACTACGGGTGCCAAAAGTACCCTTGCTGTGCAGAAAAAATTGGTATGTAACTTTTACAATTTTAACTATTTGTTTTTATTTAAATTTTTAATTGTTTGAACATTGATAATTTTTTATATGCTGGAAAAAGAAAAGGGTAGGAGCATACCACAGGATGAAATATTCGAGGAGACTCATCTGAAAAAAAAAAGTACCCGACTGATGAAGATGTTTGGGTTGAACCTCGTGCAAAAGCTGCCCATGTAAGAAACAAATATTGCATTTATGAATCTTTTTCTCAAATTTGATATTATTCAATTATAAGTACATATTTTTGTACTTTTAATTTTAACTTTACTTTGAATTAATATAGGGCAAATATAGGCAGCTCGTTAGTGAGTATTGTAGTACTCAGCCTCCTGAAAGTCAGGGTGATCCACTGCCCCGACATGTAGAGGAAGAGTTATGGAAAAAAGTTGTGGGTCCTGCTGTTAGAGGCCATTACTACGGATACCACAATAATTTTTTTGACGATAATATTAGGTGTTCGTTCGTCCATGCATACTCTAGCTCTTCAGTTGATAGAGAAACCATTGAAAGACTAAAAAATACGATTCCTAAACTCACTGAAGAACTTATTGAACAGAGAGAGAGGTCGCAGAAAAGGGAGGAGGAAACTTCGTCACAAATCAGGATACTGCTGGAGCAGTTCAACTATTTCATTTAGATTGTAGGGATTATACCTCCGTGTCCTGGTGATGATGTTCGGGCTGCAAAAGGACTAGGCCCCTGGATGATATCAGCACATATGAGAATATGAAAAACGAGGACGAATTCGATGATGATGACTTTTAGTTTTTTTACTTTTGTATGTGTTGTACTTTGAATTTAGATATTAAGTTGTAGTTTGTACACTTTTGAAACTATTGTTGTGTTGTACACTTTTGAAAGCATTTACATTTGCTGATTTATAAATAAAAAAAAAAAAAAAAAAACTTCCCAAAAACCGACCACATGTGGTCGGTTTTAAAAAAAAAATGACCACTTGTGGTTGGTTTTTTATTAAATAAATTAATTAATTTAATAGAAAATCAACCACACGGTCGATTTTCTATTTAACTAATTAATTAATATATTAGAAAACCGACTACAAGTGGTTGGTTTTCTATTAAATTAATTAATTAACTTATTAGAAAACCGACCACAAGTGGTTGATTTTCTATTAAAATTAATTAATTAAATAAAAAACTGACCACTAGTGGTCGTTTTTTTAAAAAAAAAAATTAAAATTTTAAAAACATAATAATAAATTTAAAAAATAAATATATGTTTTTGAAAAACCCACCACAGGTAGTCGATTTTTAAAAAACTACCAATTTTTTACCGACCACACAGTTTGGTCGATTTTGTGGTCCGAATTTGGGGAAAACCGACCACTTATGGTTAATTTTTGTGGTCGATTTTTGGCTTTTTTTTTAGTAGTGTATATTTTTCCGTCAAAGGGGGTTCGGCCGAACCCCTAAAGAGGGTTGGCTCCGCTTCTGTTAACCTTCATACTTTATGAGGGTGTAATCAACCCTATGAGTTTCATAGTATTGGGCAGAAAATGTGATTTTAAAATATAAGAAATGTATCCAAGTCATATTAAAAAGTTTTTAGAGTAATTAATCGTATTTAAATATTTTAAGTGAGCGCTAACACATCTACGAACCCTATGATTTCGATAGGCCTCAAACTTTTTAATATACCTACAAACCGTAAAAGAACTTACATTTGTCAAAATTTTGTAGAGCCATATGTCAAAACAAGAAAATCTGTAAGATTTTTTAACATCATCATTCCAGTGTGCAAGATATCCCTCCGATGCCTTCTGCCAAAGCCCTTATTATATTTTTCTCATATAATTTTTTTTAAAAAAATGTATAAATAAAACTAAAATAATAATCACAAAAATCATAAACTATACGACCATTACATCGGAGAAGGCTGTTTTGGTCTCTTTTAAGATTTCTCTTGGATCCATGCATGGTGAGAGAATCTTTTTGCTCTGTTAAAAAGGCAAAAAGAAGTAGTACGAACATAGGCAAAGCTATGAATTTTTAGTTTGGCAAAATGACCTTCTGTACCCTTGTACTATGTCGGTTTTGTAAGTTGGATACTTCTATTTACATGTTTGTCATCTGAACCCACTAAAAAGTAATATTTTAAACCCTTTTTGGGTGAGTGTAACACATTCTCCCCACGTCACCTGCCACATCAACTGTCACATCTGTCTCATCTGCCACGTCATCTGCCATGTCATTTTTAAAAAATAAAAGAC
>NC_061117.1:199207227-199279766 GCF_002878395.1 Capsicum annuum | reverse complement strand
GGATGGGGCTGGGTAGGGTGTGGGGGTGGAGACGGGCTGGGGTAGGGGTGGGAAAAGGCTGGACGGGTTTTGGGATGGTGTGGAGGCTGGGGGTGGGGTGGGATGGGGCTGGGTAGGGTGTGGGGGTGGGGACAGGCTGGGGTGGGGTGGGGAGGGAAAAAAATATTTTAATTTTTTTAAAAATTATTTTTCAATTTTTAAAAATATTTTTAAATTAATTTTAAAAAAATTTTTTAAAAAAATATTTTTAAATTAAAAAAAAAAACAAATATTTTTAAATTTTTAAAAATATTTTAAAATTAAAAAAGATGGAGGAATAAAAAGGACCCTTTTTTTAATTTTAATATTATTTTTTATTTTTTTAATTATTTTAATGTAAAATTGGCCAAAAATTGACCCCCACTCGTACCCTCAGGCGAGTGGCTACACTCTCTTTGTCCTAGTCACTATTTCAATGCCACATAGGCAAGGTCAATGGTCAAAGGGTGCAAAATATTATTTTTTAATGGGTTCAAGGGTCCAGATGACAAACATCTATATAGAAGTGTCCAACTTACAAAACCAACACTGTATAGGGGTCCAGAAGATCATTTTGTCTTTTAGTTTTACTAAGGAAGTCAAAAATATAAAAATGTCAACACACAAACTAGCAGGAGAGTGTGGTGGCATTTATTATACATACTAGTTTAGGTGTACGCGCTTTCCGCGTGTACCTCATTTTAATGAATTCAAATATTAATACTAAATAAGATATTTATTTAAATAATAAAGATGAATATAATAATTAAATTTAATAGCTTTTGAGTATGTAAAGATGGAGAATTTTTTTATTAAACCTAACCTTTATCAAAAATATTTTAAAAAGTCTATCGGCATTCATCTACCATCTGTAAATTGCAACAAAATAATACAATGATAGAGACATCAAAATAATACAATTAAATCTAATCTTTACACACACAAAAAAAATTAAAGTTGTCTGACACTCATCTACCACCTATAAACATACGATAATAGAGATATCAAAATAATATAATTAAATCTAACCTTTACATTAAAAAAAAAATTCTTAAAGCCGACCAACATTTATCTATTACCTATAAACTGCAACAAAATAATATGATAAAAGTGATATCAAAACAATACAATTAAATTTAAATTCTACACACAAATTTCTATAAGCCGATTGAGATTCATCTACGAACTGTAAATCTACCACAAAATAAAAAATTAATAGAGATATTATGATAATACAATTATGACTAACCTTTATCTAAAATAAATTTTCAAAGCCGACCGACGTTCATCTAGCATCTATAAATTAAAATAAAATAATAAGATAATGAAGATATCAAAAAAATACAATTAAACCTAACATTTACACAAGAAATTCTTTAAAGTCAACCAACATTGATCTATGACCTATAAACTATAAAAAAAATAATATAATAGTGATCATAAAGCTTTGATTTTGATCCAACTAATTCTTGTCTGAGCGAAAATTTTGACCCTAAAGAATGATTTTGAATGAAAACAAAGAAGATATATATATACACACATGTTGAATTCTCTTATGCTGACAAAAACAGTGAAGAAGTTGAGAATTAGAAAATCAAGCATCCACTAATCTAGACATGTAATCGAATCAAGTTAGATGAGTATCAATCATATTCTCCCAATAAACAAAGCGGTTTGTTCTCTAGTTTAACGTAAATCTCAATATTTATAGAAGTATTTTCTTAATAGAGCCCTATTTTAAGAGTATTTTTCTAATTGAACAAGAAAATATTAATTAATTTTCCTACCATATATTTTAGGAGTTTCATATATTTTAGGAAGTCTAGTAGAAAGGACAATATTAATTAATTCTCCTACCATATATTTTAGGAGTACCATATATTTTAGAAAATCTAATTAATATAATAGAAATAATTAAATAATAAATTTAAAAAAATACTGAAAAGACAGTTTTGTCTAAAAGAGGGTCTTTTAATGAAGGCAAAAAGTTCAAATCACTTTTTTAAGGGTCTTCACACTTTTAATAGATTGAAATTTAATATTTAAAATAGTACTCCTTCCGTTTCGGAATAAGTGAATTGTTGGGATATTTATTGGTGTTTCAAAATAAGTGAATCATTGAATTTTTTTTCAAATTTACCCTTATGATTTGACAACAAATTAACTTTTGTAAAGATATTACATGGTCAACTTTTTATTTTTGGGGGTAAAAATAGAAAGTTATGTTAAATTTATGTCTTTAATGTTTTTTCCTTAATTTGTGTATCTAAATCCAACAATTCATTTATTATGAAATGGAGAGAGTATAATTCTTAATCAAAAAGATTTGAATGAACCCTTGCTTCAAGCTAGCTCCGCAGCGATAAAAACATTACAACATGTTTCTCCAGGCTATAGAATATCGCATTGAAATTATAAATGAATAGATGAACAGAGAAAACGTACGAGATGGGCAATCTATTCTTTGAAACATGAATTATGAAAAAAAAAAAAATTGTGGCCAAATTTGGCCACAATAATAAAAAAATTATATTATCCTTTTCTTTCAAATAGACAAAGTTATTTAATTTTTAAAGTAAAGGAGTAAAAATGTTCAAAAGTTAATTAGTTCATAATATGAACATAATTTTTTTCTATTAGGACCAAAAAATTGAGTCCAAAAGAAATTTTCCTTAACAGTACTACTAGTAGTAATTTAGTAAAAGGAAAAAGGAACATTGTTCTAAGGCATTTCGAAACAATCAAAAACTTTAAAGCTGCTTGGTTGGCTTCTTCACATTACTGATTACCCCATCCATTTTTTTTAAGAGAGTCTCGTCGTGTTTTGCATATATTCAATTTAATGTCATGGTTTGCATAAAAATAGCTACTCAACGTGACATATTAATCTATTCCTATTTTATGCAAAAAAAATCTTACTATTTCTCTGTAGAATCCGAAGGTGAAGATACCACAGGTGCTTGTGACTGACAAGTGTTATTCTTGTATTACCACCCAATTAAATTTGTCAGTCGAATTAAAAATCCTACATTAGTGGCAGGGTATTTTCTAATCAAGGCGATTTTCATATTCAAGATTTCATTCTAGATCTATATTAAAGATGAATAAGTACTTATTAATTACAGGTGGAGCTAAGTGAATGAAAGGTTCATCCAAGCCCCTTTGCATATTTTTAATGTCATAGTTTGCATAAAATACTTAGTTACTCAACGTGACCTATAAATCTATTGCTATTTTACGCAAAAAATCCGATTCCTCTATAGAATCCGATGATGAAGACATCACGGTACTTGTGATTGACAAGTAGGGTTCACCCTTTTAAGCAACTTGGATATCTCATTAACTAATTCAACTCGATTACTACATTATAACCCGATTAAAATAGAGACCTATGTTAAAGATGAAGGCATTCTCTAATCAAGGCAACTTTCATACTCGAGATTTAATTCTGAGATCAATGTTAAAAATGAAGGAGTACTTACCATCACATCACAATTATGGGTGGAGCTAAGCAAGCATATGAACAATTTTGGCGAAATATTACACACATATACAAGATTTTTTAATGTGTATATGTATTAAATGTTGAATACATTGATTTCTTCGTGTACTAATTTCTTTTTTAAAAAAAAAAAAATCTCTTCATGAAAATTTTAACTTTGCCACTTACCACAATTCTGGGTCAACATGCCCTATAATGGAAATAGGTGTACTAATTAATAACCTGATAAAAATGATACAGCTAAGATGTTATAATAGATTAAATTATATTGATTGCATTGGTATACTAAATTAAACAAAATTTTGTTATGTGTTAGGTTCGTCGAGAAAGGGCTAGACCAAATTATAATATTAGGGGGTGATAAAATCATCTCATGAAAAAATGATCCATATCCAACTCCATTAGGTTTGCAGGGGTTAATAGTATTTCGTGTGGCTGTTTTATGTAAATATTATGTTGATTTCTCTCTTTCAACTAGTTTTCGCTGAACCTAACTACTAACATCACCCACAAGAAAAATAAATACAAATAAATAAAGAAATTACGAAAAAGTCAAGAAGCAAAGAAAAGAGCATCAAGAAATGTAAATAAATAAAATTAAAAGAATAGAATGAAAGACGCTAAAACTTGACTTTTTACAACTAAAAAAGCTAACACAAAATACCAAAAGCAGTAATTGAGTCATCTAAAACGAAAATATTTTGAAATAAGTGACTTATGTGGCCGATATGTGATGCTTTTAATTTGTTCTTTCTTTCTTTTTTTTTGGTTTCTGTATCAGAAGCATTTGACTAGTATAGGAAAATTATAATGCTATACTCAATTTATTATTAATTAATTAATCAACATACTAATAATTGAGTTTTGCTTTTAAAAACTAACAAAATATACTCCATCCATCCCACAATACTCATCATGTTCAACTTTATAAGAACTAATTTGATTAGTTTTCGTAGTTAGATTGAATTAAATTAATTTAATATTTTAAATTAAATTTTAGCTATTAAAAAATATACAAAAAATGCTATAAATTATAATTTAAATGATTAATATCAAAAAATATAAAGTTAATAAAATATCTGATAAAAATAAAATATTTATGTCTACTTGTGATGGTGAAAAATGATTTATTATCATGGTAAGAATGATTATTGGTGTCAATGACCTATAATATGGTGGTGGTAACTGTGATGAAGGAGGTTTTTAATGTGTAATGATTAGCGTGATGATGGTGATTGGCAATGGTGATAATGATTATGGTGATGGTGTTGGTTGATATCAGTAGTTGATGATGTTTGTGGGTAGTGACTGAAGAATGTATAACAGTGACAATGGCCTTAGTGATAGTTGGCAGCGTTGTGATGATAGAGCTAGTTGGTAGATGACTGTAGTATTGAAAGTGACAGTGAATACAATTACAGTTATAATGGTGGAGGTGATAGTTGTGATAGCTACTAATCATAGTTATGGCTGTAATGGTAGAGATGGTCGGTGGTTATGATTGATTGTGTGATTGTAATTGATGAAAGAAGTGGTTAATAATGTGGTTAATGTTTGTGGATAGGGTAGTGATGAAAATTATTTTCAAAAAAATCATCTTAAGATTTGTTTGGCCATGAAGATCAAAAATATATATTTACTTTATTTGATACTTTTGATGTTGAAAATAGAGTGTTGGAGTTGTGCTTGTCCTTCGTATTTTGGAAATGGGGTTTTTTGAAGTTAAAAAATATCAAAAGTGAAAATAAATTTAAATAAATTTAGAGTTTTATGAAAATTGAATTATTTTATGAAAGTAATTTTCTTAAAAAAAAAAAGTAAATTAAAAAATGCAAAAGTGAATCCAAAAGTAGTTAAAACACCTCTTGAGATGTTTTTCAAAAACCCAACAACACACCCAATGTACTCTCAAAAAATGAAATCTGGGGAAGGTAAAAGTGTACGCAGTCCATACCACTACCTCATATGAAGTTGAGAGGTTATTGTCGATAGCCCACAGGACAAAAGACAATATAAAAAGTCATAATAAAATAAAAAACAGGAATAACACATTAATAAAATAACAAAAACAAGACACTCACAAGGTGATACTATAAACTATCTATCTGAAATCACAAAGATCATCAAAACACCACGACAAAAAACATCAAGACACGCATATAGCGATGTACTCTCACCTACTAACCATATATCCTAATTCGCGTCCTCCACACCTTCCATAACACTGTGAAAATATATTCCAAAATATTTATGGTCAAACAAGCGTTTCAAAATAAAGTGAAAATATATTTCAAAATATTATGAATAATATAAATGACAAAACGCCTACATAATGATATTAAAATTCTTTTCAAAGCCTTAATGATCGATACATATTCAAACCAAAGTATTTTAATTATACTACTTAATATTGGATATAACCAAATGTAAATAATGGCTTAAGCTTGAACCATTTCGACTCTGAAGTCCATTAAGTGAAAACAAATTAGACATGTCATTTTTATCTTATAAATTGCTTTGACCAAGTCAAAACATCATAGTGACGTAACTAATAACGTCTACATCCGATCACTTTAATACCATATGATGGACACTGACCGCCCATTATTCTGTGATTACCACCTCAACCTTATTAAAAAATTATAAAATTAGCTGATATTTTTGTGAGCACCGTATTTCTCTTTCAACCAAGAGACCCTTTCATTTAAATGTTCAATATAGATTGGTGAATTATGTCAAAAGTAGGTGACAGTATTTTTAGATAATGAAGTGGGGACCAATATAAATTGTGGTGCAGTGGATGGAGCTGTTCCACACTTAATTAAAGGTTAAGAATTTGATTCTGGGTATGAAAAAAACTCTGTTGGGAGCACTACCCTTGAATGGGACCCTATTCGGGGAATTCAAATTAATCGAGCTCTAATGTAGATATAGAACACCAAATAAAAAATCAAAAAAAATATATATATAATGAAGTAGGGGGCCAGATTAGTTTTAAAATGACCCAACATTTACTGTTTGGTTTCAAAAGTAAGACCTCCTTACTTGCAATTTTGTCCCCATTAACTTCAGCTTTTGGTACAAAAACTGGGGGGTTTACTAAAAGTCCATTTTCAATTTTCTTTTTGATATTTAGATACTAAATTTTTTTAATTGGGAATACAGACACCTCAATAGGATCACAAAAAAAAGACAATTCTAGCACTCAACTTACAAAATATACATTTTAGATCTTTTTTTATTTCAGTCTCAATTTTTTAAAAGTACACTTTAGTCCATGTCCAAAAATATAAATTTTGAATAATTAATTTTAAAAAAAAATATCAAGCTTCTCAACCAATCCACTACCAACCACCCGATTTTTCAACCATTTCCGTCCACTTTTTGGTCATTTTTCGTCGAATTTTTCGACACCCATCGAAAAGTGACATTATCTCCATTATTTTAAATCATTTTCGCATATTTTTAGCTCCAATTTTTTTTTCATTTTCATACAAAAAGCTTGAAAATCAGTTCCACATTTTGAAATCGATTCTTGGTTCAATAGCAACATTTCAATACTCTTTAAGTTGTTTGTAAGCTGTAATTCATCAGATTATTTCAGTGGTCGTCGGAAAAGGCTCGATCGTGTACTGTACGGACAGATACTAAGAAAAAGAAGACTACAGTCTATTAAGTCTAGGCTCATAAACCACTATTCAAGTCTATTAAATACTATCATTGAGGTATATCATGTCTATTATAGATTATGAGGTTGTTGGTGGTATATTTTCTGGTGAATGGGAGAAGACTCCTAAATGTTGGGTTTGAAAAACCACGTCTAAGAAAACAGTGTCCATGTCGCAATGGTTCATACGCCGATATGATTAAAAGCACAATGGAGAGCGGTGAATTAAGTTGTGATCAAAGCGATGTGGTAATTAGTTTCTTGATGAACGGGAGGGGAGAAATCTATCCAACGTTCATAAGGAATGATAGACACGTGAAATTATACATGTTTTCCGTTGATTCTAATAACTTCAGATCTATATTGAGGGTTAAAGTTATTGGAAGGTCCCGGGAAGAAGCTTCCACATCAGCCCCACCCCCACCTCAACCCCCAGCAGAGGATGATACGTCAACGGAATACTATTGCATGGATGGTGATGAATGGGATAATAGTGAAGATTATGAAGAAGAGGAGTGTGGAGAAGGTGAGGACGAGCAGTTCGAACCACAAGGAAACCACTCTTTCTCGGATGACACCAATCTTTTTGTAGGACAAACATTCAAGAATAAGCATGTTTATGTAATTTTAAGTAAGAAATGATTGAAGAAATACTAGAATGTGAGAATTATTTATTATATACTAATGCCACTGTTGATTTTTACACATGATTGATAGATTATCAATTTTTTGAGAAGTTGATTATTCACCAACTCGTAGGTTTATGATCAACTATTTGAATATATGGACAAGTTAGAATAATGACCAAAAAATAAAAATTAAATTAAATTAAATTAAAGTATAAAAATTAACACCTTTCAAACATTGTAAAACAATTTAGATACATTAATTGTGATACCAAATCACTTTTAAATATGATCAAGTGATATTTAAGACATGCTAAAAAGAGAAGAAATAAAATAAAATAAAATATATAAGTGCCATCCAAATAATACAAAACAACTAGATATCATCAAATGAGATTAAACTTGTCTAAAGAGCATAAGAAAAAGTGATGGTTGTGATTTGTGGGTGTTCATAGGATAAGTAGTGTTTGAGAACAAGTAATCCTTCTCAATGCAGATGTTTGTTCTAAGTAATTGGTTGTTACTTCCATCACTCTTCCTTATACTCTTTTGATCGATTGTTCAATTATTTTGCACTCTCATATGATGATATTTAGTCATTTTTCATTGCTTGAATGATGTTTATTTATTTTAATTTATTTCTTTCCTTTTTAGTCTCGACTTACATGTCAATAGAATTAGATGATTGATGCTGGACCTATAAAGATATCGTGCATATATTATATATGAATGTATGCATCTATACTAGACTAAATTTACAGTCATGTATTGACCAATTGAGTCTAGTGAAAAATAAGAAGGGACTTAAAAAGAGAGAAATAAAATAAATTAACATCATTTAAGCAATGAAAAGTGACTAAATATCATCATATGAGAGTACAAAATAATTGAATACTAGATCAAATGAGTATAAGAAAGAGCAATGATAGTAACAATCAATTACTCATAACTAACGCCTGCATTGAGAAGGGCTACTTGTTCTCAAACACTACTTATCTCATGAACACCCACAAGTCACAACCATCACTCTTCTTTATACTCATTAGACACGTCTAATCTTATTTGATGATATCTAGTTGTTTTGCACTGCTTGAATGGTGCTTATTTATTTTATTTTATTTCTTTTTTTTTTAATCTCATCTCACTGATTTACGACTATAACATGTCTTAAATATCAGTTAATCATGTTCAAAAGTGATTTGGTGTCACAAGTGATGTATCTAAATTGTTTTACAATATTTGAAAGGTGTTAATTATCATAGTTTAATTTAATTTAATTTAATTTAATTTCTCTTTTTTTGTCATTATTTTAACTTGTGCATATATTCAGATAGTTAATCCTAGACCTACGAGTAGGTGAATAATCGACTTCTCAAAAAATTGATAATCTATCTATCATATGTAAAAATTAACAATGGTGTCAGTATATAATAAATAATTTGCATAGTCTAGTATTAGGGGTAATACAATAAAATCACAGTTGAAGCAGCTGAAGCAGGCATGTCGATCTCCTATCTGCTTCAGCTGCGAACCAACTAAAGCAGGCATGTCAAAAATGTTTGTTTTATTTTTTTATTAAATATTATTCATTTTGAATACGTAAATGACTTATAATAATTAATTAGAAGTGATACATTAAAATTACGATTGAAGCAACTGAAAAAAACATCCTCGAATAATAATAAGTGAAACTTTGAGGAACCTAGTAGTCATTTTGAAAACTACCCTTTTATTAAATATTATTAATATTATAGTATTTAAGTGAAATAATTTATAATAGTTAATTAAGAGTGATATAGTGATATTACGCTTGAAGCAGCCAGGACGATCCTAAGCTGCTTCAACATTACCGTTTTTATTATATAGTAAAAACAAATTTACTAACATAAATATAGTATTTATATTAAAATTATTGAATTCTATCAAATTCTTAGGCGGTAACTTCGATGGTAAATTTGCCCCTGCTTTATGATTAGGTTTTCACAATTATAAGCAGCATGAAACTAGGATCCTAATTCGGACTACACTTTTTCGTAATGTCTGATAAAAACGATGGTACTTCAATTGACTACTCTAAATGCTCATCATAATAAACCTCAAAAACACTTTTCTAATATAGTTTTCATTGGAGAACAATATAAAGTAAACGACAATAAGATATATATACGTAGTTCTTTTTTATACACATGACAGACTTTGGTCAGTTGTGGCATTAATAAGTAATTTGATAGTAATAAACACAACTATTTATATGCAAAAATATTTCCATGAATAAATAAAGAATTACCATTAATATTGTGGGCACAGTAGCTGTCAATCTTAAAAGAAATTTGCAAGTACATAATTATATCTATTGGACAATTGCTGGAACATCTTTTGAAATTGGTCCCAGATATTGACACAACTGAAAAATAAATTAGCCTAGGGTGTGTGTTTGCCATGGAGGAAAATATTTTCGAAAAATTTATTTAATTTTTTTTAGCCTATGTGTTTGCCATGGAGGAAAATATTTTTGAAAAATTTATTTAATTTTTTTTAGCCTAGGGTTGTGTTTTATCAAGATAATTTCTACAAAAATGAAAATAATAACTTTCACAATAGAAATTAGGAAAAATAATATGTGGTCTTCTAATTTCATCATCTCCTCTTCACGTCCTAATGATGCTCAATCCTCACCCATTGACCATTCCACTCCTGCCAACCCCAAATTCTCACTCCAAATTTCTATAATATTTTTTTAGATTATATATAAATATTTATAAAACAATATTTTCTTATACATACGTATGAAACACTAGAAAAATTAAGAAACTTATTTTTGAAGAAATATTTTCCTTCCCACTGAACACACTCTATATTATCAATTTTCTTTTTCTTCTAACGAGTATATAATATAGCTGCTTGGTTCTAGGGAGTTTACATTTTAGCATCTGAGTAATCTTTAAATTAAGGACACTAGGCAGTTTGATTATTTTGGACCCTAATCAAGCTCCTAAGATACTGTGAGTTGTAACTCTAAGGCATAGTTTTTATAAATTACATAACAATAAGAAAAATTGGATACCTCCGAGGAATAAAATCAAAAAGTTTTTACTTCCCCATTTGATTTTACTTGATCATGGTTAAAGTTGACTTGACACTCCCTTAAAAAAGTTACTCCCTTATTAAGGTTTTCTTTTATTTTCTTGCTATTATTAATTTTTTTTACCACTTTCTACGAACTTCCATCTCTTTTTATTTTTTTGGTGACTCAAACTAACACACTCTACTTATTAAGACTTATTTTACTGAATTAATTTCAAGAATTACGTTTTAGAAATTGAAGTACTAATATTTTATTATTAAGGATAAGGACAACTGGAACAAAATTATAAACAGTGTTGATTTGTTAAAACGAACAAGTAAAATGAAAATTTTAATTTTAAACAAAGATCAAGTAAAATGAAAACGGAGAGTCGATTATATTGTAAGACTTATTTTGAAGAAAAGAAATTTACCATGGCTTGATTCAAACTCAAGGTATTTTACACATTGACTTCTGTTTCCACTAAGCCCAATGAGAGAAAAAGTTAAAAATAAATAAATAAACAAGTTTAACTAGACATTGAACAAATAGTGTAATAACTTTAGGACTTCATCGAAGTTGCTAATGTTTTGTCCCACTGATTATCTTTTTCTAGTTGTATGGAAGATGGAAATACATTCAATGACACGAAACCAAGCTGTCCCTCTGCAAGGACTTTGGACTAATTAAATAATTACACTACATTTTAATGTACTACTGCTACATAGGAGTAGTATGTATTTATTTTTTTGGAGTTTTCCATTTGGAAGAATGGTGACAGTGGTTATTTTATTAAGGATAGGGCTAAATGGTCATAAAAATTTGGGCCAAAGTTGATTATAATAATAAAAAGATTATATTATTTTTTTTTAAATAGATAAAGTTATTTAATTTTTAAAATAAAAGGATAAAAATATTTAAAAGTTAACTAATTCATAGTTTTAACATAACTTTTTTCTATTATGGCAAAAAAATTGTGGCTAAAAGGACTTTTCCTTATATTAATTGCTCTTTTGGAGCAGTTGTATGGTGTTACTCTAAAGAGGCAGATTTCAAACTTGTCCTTGTCTTTGAATATGTCCAATGATTTTATCATCTTAGGTAAGGTATGAGCCTCATTTTTGATTATTATTGTCTCTATTCTCGGGGATATGGGGAGGGAGGCATTTATTTTGTATAAATATGTAAATTAGTCTTTTTAAGATAGTTTCTTGATCTACATAAAATGAAGATAAGATTACAGTATATTTTATTTTCCTCAAATTTTACTTATAATTTTTTTTTTCTTTTTCAAATCTTACTTGTGATGTTTTTTATCTTGTTGAATTTCACTTATGATATTTTACTCAATATGTTATTTTCGTCCTAAGTATGTAAATTAGTTATCTTCTCACTACTTTTGGCACAGGGGTATTTTCCAAATTTAATATGTTATCATCACTATGTCAGTAGAATGGTTTGATATCACCTCTAAATATTACTCCATCTGTCCAATTTTATGGAGCATATTTTTCAGAAAATGACATATTTGATGTTTTATGAGTATATATTTAAGGGTAGGTTCAAAAAGTCTTTTTAAATAAATTTTTAAAATTTTTCATCAAGTCTTAGATATTGTAACAAGAGAATTATATTAGACACAAAAAATATTAGATGTTGCTGGTCGTTGCACCTCATAAGTTATACTTAGACATCGAATATAGACCAAAAAGAATTAGAGGATTACTTTGAAGATACCTCCAAATATAATATATCCTTTTTTTCTCCACAATTTTTTTTAGTTAAAAGGCGATTCATTTAAATTTAAGAAAAGGAGTTTATGCTCCCTAAAGATGAAGGAGCCAAAACAGAATTGTTAGGGGCCACATCCCGGCCCTGTAGGAGAATATAAGTAGCCTTAATTCTACGATTTGAGGGGGGGTCCCTCATTGTCAAATAACATAAGATTAGTTACAAAATGTGGCATATGCCAGAAGAGCATGGGCGATCTGATTCTTGTACATTTAGTGCCCTCCTTCACTAGGACGTCCGTCACTGCATTCGCCTCTCTGAATATCTTGAGTGGGGTAGCCTGTGTTTCCACCATTAACAACCTGCACTTATTAAGCAAATTATGATAGGAGGGGTGGTCATTTTTAAGCATTTGGAGTATAACAAAAGAATCAGTTTCAACATAAAGGTTCTACAGATTATGAGCTTTGGCAATGGTGAGGCCATGCCAAAAGGCTAATAATTCATCCATAACAGGTGTAGTGTGAGGTAGACGCATGTGATAACCAAGGATCCAGCAGTCATTGTGGTTCCTGACGACACCACCAATCCCACCAATGCCCGAATTGCCAATAGCTGAGCCGTCAATATTAAACTTTAGATATCCATTAGGTGGTGGGATCCATTTGACAGGCACAGAGATGGAAGGCCTGGTGCTGGTATAATTTATGCTAGCAAGTAAGCTAAACTCAGTGGCTAAAGAGATGGCTAGATCTATAGAGATGTGACCAGTTTTATTGTTGAAGTTGTTGTCATTCCTAGTAAGCCAGATGACCCAAAGACAGTGTAGTAGCAGAGTATCCCAGGTAAGCCATTTGTTAAAGGGTTTGCCTCTGAAGCTCTGCCAAACTATTTCCTAGTTAGCTCCAAGAACATTGGACCAGATTTGGGTATAATTAAATTGGGCATGATTAAAAAGAGAGTTCCAAAAGCGCCTTACATTTGGACATAGGAAAAAGATGTGGTCAACATCCTCTTTTTTATACTGGCACAGTTGACATTGTGGGTCAATGGGAATGTCAATGGGACTCAAGTAGGAGTTGGTGGGGAGTCTATTATGGGTGAGAATCCAGAGGAAAGTTTTTATTTTATTGGGAGCATTAGCTTTCCACACATTGCAGAAGAATCGATTAGATTGAGGGTCACTTTCTTGGTTCCTGAGGAGATTGTACATGCTACCAGTACTGAAAAGGGCATTGATGGTTAGACCCCAAATGGGTTTATCCTCAGAGTTTGAGGCACAGAGAATGGAAGTGCTCAGGATGATCTCTTTAAGGTGCTAGGGTAATTCTAGGGATGAAGGGGAAAAGTCCTAGCTTCCATTGTTGTAGATGCTTTGGATAGTGATGTTAGAGCCAGTAATGGTTAAGGGTCCAGAAATAATGCTCCTAAGGCTATCCAGATGAGGAATCCAACTGTCTAGAAAGAATTTCACAGTGTTCCCTTATTAACCCTCCAAGTTATCCTTTTACTGCAGTCAGTCCAACCTCTAATAGCATTTTTCCAGGTTCTAGAGGCCATGTTGTTACAACTGTTCTTGTACTTAGAGGTAAGCACTCTACCCTATAGACTAGTGTGGTTGTTATAGAGTCTCCAAGCAAGGCTAACATGTATAGCCCTGTTCCTAGTTTTACTCCTATGGAGACCCAGACCACCCCTACTTTTAGAGCTAGTCAGGGTATCCCAACTAATGAGGTGAAGCCTCTTTTTCTCTGTAGAGCTTCCCCAGACAACGTCTCTCTGCATTTTGTTGATATGCTCATGGACTTTGGCTGAGAGCTTGATGTACTACATAGAATGAGTAGGAATGCTACTAAGGGTAGATTTAGCCAACATAGTTCTACCAGTCATGTTTAAAAACTTAGTTTTCCAACCTGTAATTCTAGATTTCATGTTGTCGAGGATGAACTGGAATTCACATTTTTTTGGCTTACTGTGAAAGATGGGGAATCCAAGGTATTTACCAAAGGATTGGCTAGGCTGGATATGAAGGATTTGGGTACAAAGGTCAGCATTGTCCTTACTGCAGTTATGAGAGAATATGACCTTGGACTTTGCATTGTTGATAGTTTGCCTTGACAA
This sequence comes from Capsicum annuum, assembly GCF_002878395.1. Classification (NCBI taxonomy): domain Eukaryota; kingdom Viridiplantae; phylum Streptophyta; class Magnoliopsida; order Solanales; family Solanaceae; genus Capsicum; species Capsicum annuum. The sequence continues at coordinate 199,265,037 of NC_061117.1, read as the reverse complement.
GGTGTTGAAGGTTTTTAGAAGTTTGACAATGGTGTACCAATTAGAAGGGTTGGCTCTTGCCAATAGAGTAAAGTCATCAGCAAAAAAGAGGTGAGAGATCCTAGGACCACTATTAGTGATGTTGATAGGTGTCCAGTTATTGGCACTGACCTCGGCCTCAATACCTCTTGATAACCTTTCCATGCAGAGGACAGAGGCGGACCCACGTAGTGCCTCGAGGGTGCACGTGCACCCGGTAGCTTTTTAAAAAAATCATATATATATACATATATATATATCCTACTAAAGTGTTAATATATTTAATTGTGCACCCCCAGTAATAAAATTTGTGTGGGTGCACTGGTTTGAAACTCAAATGTTAACGCCCTTCTGGCTTGACGTCGCGTGTTCGATTCTTAATGAACTCTCTCAATTTTTTTATTTTACTTCTCCTTTATATATTTAAATGCCACCAGCTAGGCAACCACCTCATCTCACCCCACCCCTCCTTAATTAATATATAACACTACAATTTACAAATTAATAGTACCCAAACAAATAGAAAGGAGCAATTTTCCATTTGATGCTAATAGGTGCACATTTCTTCCTTTCATTTTTTTTTATTTTTTTATTCAAGTTTGGGTAATGTTAATTGCTTTTAATATTTACTTGTTGCTTGAAAGTTAGTGTGTAAATTTTTTTTTCTTACTTCTATTTAAGTTCATGGATTTGATTTAAAAAAAATAATTGTTTTACTTATATTCTTGATGATTTTTTTTATTTTGTAGGAATTTGTTATTGATTCTTGTGAATTGAAATGGATATATATATAGTATTCTCCTCAACCAAATTCTAGCTTTAAAGATAATTCTCATCACCTTAGCAAAAGTAAAAAAGGACCAAAAAAAAGCTTCAAGGTCCATTATATTTAAGTACAAATTACAAATAAAGCATGAGATTTAACAAAAAAAGGCGTAAAGGAGAAAAAATATATAAACATATGTCTAGTTCAAGACTAATAATATAAGCATGAATGAAAAATATATGAACACATAAATTATTTTTTTATTAAGTGAAATATCAATTGTTTAGTGTTCGTATCTCCAGAAAAGACTCATTGATAAGGGAAAGTATATCTTATAAATTAGAACCTAAACTGCACATTAAACAAGGCGAGCGATCAGCACAAATTTGAGTCTTTATTCAAAACTTATGTGCGCTTTTCACAATACTGGTGCACCCGCAGACTTCAAATCCTGGGTTCGCCTCTGGCAGAGGATGAAAAGATAGGGTGACATGGGGTCTCCCTATCTGATGCCTCTAGAAGAATTGAAGTAGTCAGTTCTGGACCCATTCACTAGGATGGCAATGGAAGAGGTGGTCACACAGGACATGATCAGCTTAGTAAGATTGGTAGGTAATCCAAAAAAAAGAGGGTGTCCTTGATGAAGGACCATTCAATTTTATCGAAGGCTTTCTCAAGATCAATTTTTAAAATCATATTGGAATTTTTACATCTCATTTTCCTGAAGTGGGAGATATATTCCTGAATGACCCTCCTGTTAGCTGGAAGCTAGCTTGGCTTGGTCCAATGATAGAAGGAATGTAGGGCTTGCTTCTGTTGACAATGATTTTGGTAATAAGCTTGTAGGAGGTATTACAGAGGCTAATGAGTTATAACATTTTTGCATTTAGGAATTAGACAGATAAGGGTGGCATTATTCTCAGAGGACATACTACTTGATGTGAACACATCCTTGCGGAATTGAATGGTTTTACCTCCTACTAATTTCCAATATTTTTGGAAGAAAATGGGGTGCAGGCCATCAGGACCAGGGGCTTTCAGGGGCATGAAGGATTTAATAGCTAGGATGATTTCAGAGTCCCTCAAAGGGAGTCTAGATTGGTTCTATGATCCTCAGAAAGGGTGTTCTGGTTGTTTTCAGGGACAAAGTGTCTATTGGGACCGTTGATATGGCTAGAGGTGAAAATCTCCCTGAAATGTCTGGAGACATGGCTGTGGATGTTTGCTTCCCTATTGATGGTGTTGCCAGACTTATATCTTAACTCAGAGATCTTATTCCTTCTTCTTCTGTTGATGGTGAAGGCATGAAAGAAGGAGGTATTGCATTACCCTCTGATAGCCAGTCTATTATAGATTTTATTTTCCAGAAATCCACCTCACATCTGAGCAATCCCTCATAAACTGTGAGAAGCTCATTCTCAAGATTATGGAGGAAGGGACTAAAGTGGTAGTGCGGTGATTTCTGAATTCCATCTAGTCTAGCTAAAGTGGTTTTGAGCTTAACAAAGATGTTGCCAAAGACAGTTTTATTCCAGTGAAACACAGTGGTCTGGAAATTAGAAATAGCCTGCCTTAAGGTAGTGGGGCCCATAAAGTAGTCCTCAACTAGGCCTTTGAAGGATTGATGTGACACCACATAGGCTCAAACCTAAAGGGTTTGGTGATAGTCCCTTTGTACTGACTAGAAATGGACATAAGGATTAGGTAATGGTCAGACTTAGTTCTGGGGAGATGGGTGACAAGGGAACTGGGGTGGTGGTTTATCCAGGAGGTTTGGCCACACACCTATCTAATCTTTTCTGGATAAGACACCGCCTATTCCGATATCTTCTATTGGTCCAGGTATATTTACAGCCAGTGAAGCCTAGGGCTACTATACCACAATAATTTAGGCAGTTCCAAAATTTGTTTACCCTATTATTATTGACAGGGGCACCACCTAATTTCTTATTGGCCCAAGGGACTTCACTAAAATCCCCACCCATTAGCCAATCACTAAAGAAAGTGTTGGCTATATTATCCAAGTCCTCCCAGAGAAGTAACTTGTTGCTAAGATCTGGACTAGCATAAATAGCAGAAAATAAAAAGAAATTTTGGCTACCACTTACCTTGACAGTAGCGTGTATGCCTTGAGGATAAGAGGAGAAATGTTGTAAGTATAGGAGATCTTATTTTCACATAACAACTATACCCCCTTTCATACCTACAACGCTGGACTCTAGATAAGCTTTAAAGTGGAGAGATTCAGTGAGATATTTGTGATCCACCACTTTTGTTTCTAAGAGAGCTACCATAGAAGAATTGTGGGCTTTAATGAGAGCAACACATTTACGAATGAAGGAGGTGTTGTTGGCACCTCTGGTATTCTATATGAGGAACTTCATGGGATTAGGTAGATTCATAAGGGGGTTGATCATCAGCTGCTTCCCTTTGTCGGCTTGGGAGTTCTTGGTCAGTTCCAGCTGAGGGATTAGAGCTAGTGCTGGTACTATTTGGTCCATTGCATCCCTCAGTGTCAGACTTAGGATTCTTGTCGTCCTGGAGCAGAGTGTAATAATAATTAAGCCTGAGGGCTCGTTGAATTCTCAGCGAAGAGGTTTGTCCAGCATGAAACTTTTGAAGTCTGGTTTTGCATGTTCCACTAGGAGGTGTTCCATCTCCGCATTGGTTCATCTTAGTTCCTCTAGCATGATGTTGGTTACTCCTTTTGGTTCTGCGTCCTCTTGGCGTGTTTATAGGTTTGAGTTGGTATTGGTCTCCTCTAAAAAGTTCCATGGAATAAAGTTCAGATTTCTATCTCAGAGAGGTAAGGAGTTGTTGGGTAGAAGGAGATACTCTTGAACATGTGACTCATGAGGGAGTTGAGCTCGTGTGAGTTCATCATATTCAATGTTCCCATTCTCTGAGCTTGGAGTAGTGTTTGGCACCAGACTTGTTGGTCTAACTCCGACGTTATTTGGTCTACCCCCTCCTCTATGATCTGGGCCATCCAGGATGGATCCTGGATCACTAAGTCAATTGGTTGGTCCCCTACTATAACGCAGTATGATATTATTTTCCCCGATAGTATAGCTCTGCCCATGACGTTGGACCTCGATTTGCAAAGGTCGGAGAGGGGGGGTTATGAAGATTAGTGGCTCCTTTAGAAATGTGTTGCTATTGAGAGAAGGATATGTCATCTGTGTGTTATTGGATATTTGAATTTTCCCCAATGGCATTATGGTTCTTCAAAAAGGGTGGTAGAGTTAATGGAGGATTTAATGGACATGACAGTATCGGTCATGTCAATCGACATAGGGTGATTAGTATCCCTAATGCCGATGGTTTCCCTTGCTCTAGAAGATGCAGAGACGGAGGAGACTGAGAGAGCCTCCCCATGTGGGGCGGGGTTAGTAACCCCATGAGGATGTTGAAGAATTAATGGCGGAGGTCTCGATAAAGGGAAAACATGGTGGTTGGTATTTAATGCCTCAGTAGAGGCATTTTGGAGGTTAACCTGACTAGTCTTAAGTTTCTCAGGGGTTGCAGGACGTGTGGCCCCAAGTTGGCCATCATGGATTTTTTTTTATCATTATTTTGGGGGATTGGGGTTTTCACTTTTAGAGGGGGTTAACACCTCTTTATTAATCAAATTATCAGCAATAGGCATGAAAGAATTGGGGTTCGAAAACTTACCTGCTGCCGCATCAGAAGCTTTTACCTATGATTAAGTATTACTTACAGTGCCTTTCACATCTTTGGAACATTAAGTGGTAACCTTCTTTTTGGGAAAGGTGACTGTGCACCATTCTTCCATCTGGTGTGCAGATTGCTGCTTGAAGGTGTGTCCTTACTGGAAATTGATGTATGGTTGTGTGTTCGAAATGGGCAGTTGGTAGTAGCGTATCCCAGCCTTTCACAACCAGTGCAAAGAACCCCAGCTCCTTCATAGATAACTCTTTGTTTATGTGGTCCCACAATAACAAAAGTCTTGACTGGTTTGTCAAGGGGAACCTGTTTGTAAATTCTTGTGTACCTTCCTCGTAGAGCTGCGCTGGTACAAGTGTCAATCTTGAGTAATCTTCCCAATTTGTTCTCAATTCTTTCTAAGATACTGAGATCGTAGAACTCAGTTGGGAGTTGAGGTAATTTAACCCAAATTGTTGTGTGGGTCTGAGTAGCTTCCTCTGGTACAAAATTAGGTTCCCAATGTCTGACCGATAGAAAATTTCCAGTGACGAACCATGGTCTACCTTGAAGAGCCTTTTGCATGTTCTCGAGGTTTTAGAACTTGGAGATGTAAAACTCATTTCCGAAATTTATCAGTGTCAAAGGTTCTGATGGTTTCCATAAATCGTTCAACTTAATCCGCAAGTAATTGTGTACTAATTTTTTTTTGTATACTTTAACAATTACTGAGTGTTGCCAAGGTGCATAGATTCTCACTTTGTCTTCTTCACTAAGGCATATCATGTCCTCTGATTCATCACTGATTCATCAGAAATCAGTGGTGACTTGCCATTATTGAAACTGAGGTATTGGTGGTTTTAGGATTTCTCTTTATTAAGTAGTACTTCTTTGAAGGATTCTTTATAGTGGGTAGTGGTGGTAGCTTCCATTGGATCCGGTAGTATTAGAGTCGGTGGAGTGGTTTCTGGCACATGGGGTCAGCCATTGGGGGAGTTTTTTTTAGAGGTTTATTTGTTTTTCTTCATTTGATTTCACAATTTTCTTTTTAATATGTCTAGAAAAGAGTCGCACATTTTTGTATTTAGAAATAATTTAAAATTTGAAGGGGAGCCTTGGAGTAACTGGTAAAGTTGCTGCTATGTGACCAGGAGGTCACGGGTTCAAGCCTTGAAAACAGCCTCTAGCAGAAATACAAGGTAAGGTTGCGTACGATACACCCTTGTGGTGGGGCCCTTCCCCGGACACTACGCATATCGGTAGCTTTAGTGAACCGAGCTGCCCTTTAGAAATAATTTAAAATTTAAACCGTTATATACACACAAATATTTAAATCATAAATTTTAATTATTATCTTTTTTTAAACAAATAATAGTATTCAGTCAAATACCGTCACATAAATTAAAACGGAACGAAAGAAGTAATATTTTATTTTATCCCAATACACACTTTCAACTGATTTGGTGGTGTTAAAACTTGAAATTGGTTTACCTATTCCAATTAACAATGAGCGTGGTGGTTGATAATGTTGACTATATTTGTTTCATCCAAATTCAAAATTACAATAAATTAAAGAATCAAAATTGAGTTATTAAGAAATGATTCAGTAAAAGTTATTACATGATTAATACTTTGCCTTAGAGTATTTCCTGATCACATGTTAGAAAACATGAAAAGAAGAGCTTGACAAGTGAAATCAATCAAGTTACTCATATACATTGTCTAATATCAAGGTATCATTAGAAGGAAAAACAGAAAGGAAGGGAAGCAATATTTTGGTTGAATGAAAGACAAAAAATACGTATAAAGCGTCTTGTTTGTTTCAGTTTCATCCTAAATATTAGGTGTGCGCGCTTTCCCTTATATTATCACAATTTATCTATATCTATATATATATAAAAGCAAAACATAAGTAAGACAAGATGTCACGTGTCAACCTATTAAAATAGCCACGTGGTAATTTTTAAGAAAATATTAAAAAATATTTTAAGATAAAATTAAAAATATTGTAATAATAATTTTGAATTGAAAAATTAAGTATTTGAATTTGAATAAGTTATCCTTTTACAAAAAAGATTTTCATTATCGTAAAAATAGAAACTAATAATTAAAGTGTTCTAATAGATATATACTATTTCAAACTTATCTCTTATAAAATTTAAATGTTATAAAATAAATTTAAATATAATTTATTTACATACTAGGGAATCTATATCTATAGTGTTGGCCATTGTAGTAATAGTACGTACATAGAATGTAGAACAACAACAACAACAACAATAATAATAATAGTAATAATAATAATAATAAAACAAAAATAGCAATAGTAGTACATACGTAAATGGTAAATAGTATGATTTGATTTCAAATTATTTTTAATTTAAATATAATATTAGAAGATAAATATGCATTGTATTTAAAAAATTAAAGATAATGAAAAACTAATCTTCTTTCAACAAAACATATCTTAACCAAACTGAAAAGTTCAAATTAATTTTGAATTTAATTTGATTATAACTTCTACCATTATTTTAGTGTTTTAGTGTTATCTCATCTCTTAGTATTTATCTTAATCTAATTTGAATTTGAATTTAAAATTAAGTTATTTCAACTTTTTATCTTTATCTCAACTGCAATTCAAAAATTATTTCAGCACTATAAATACACCAATACACAGTTGCCAATACATAGGAAAGTTTTATATGTTTTACAATTGATGTGATCTAGGATTTCAGATGATTTTTTCTTTTGATTTATTGATTGGCTTTTTTCAATTTATGCTGTTATTTTTTTCTTTATTTTGATAACCATCTTATCAAGTTTTCTTAGTTAATGGCTACTGCTCAGGTTTTCTCAGTTAATGGCTACTGCTCATGGCTACTATTCGAGCCTACTACAGATCGTTTGAATTAGCTTTCATGCGTGTAAATATGTTTTTTTTTTTTTTGAATTAGCTTCCTGCACTTTCACGTTTTTCACTGTTTAATTTTTTTATTTTTTGGTTTTAACATTTTTATTTATTATATATAGATTAGTGATAACCGTATTGCAGGCTATTTTTTTTACTATATCCATCTCTGAATTCAAGTAAGTAAATATTTATTTTAATAGTGAATTTCAATTTTAAAAATCATTAAATCGAAGTAAAGTTCTATCTTCTTAACTTCTCTTATAAATACTCCTATATTGATATATAATTTTAAGTTTCTTTCTCCTTTGTTTTAAGGTTGAATTCAAAGAAAAAACTTGTAAAAGGATGAATACGAGATGAGAAAAGAGGGATTTTGCACATGTCTTGATATTTCTATTTTTGCAAGAAATTAATCTACTCAATGTGTGTTTTCACTTTTTGTAGGCTTTTCTTTGATAATTAGTTAAGGAAAAGGATAATGAGAATGTTGTAAACCAAATGAGAAAACATATATTGATAAAAATTTATTGATATTTATATTTTTTTAACTCTGCAGTTATAGGAAAATTCACGTATAGAAAAATTTGGAGAAAAAGAATTATAACAATAGAACTAAATAGAATATAATTTTAAGAATATTGCTTCGTGCATCTGAATATGCATGGCACTATTATCTGAAATGTTATGGAAACGTATATAAAAAAACATTTCGTTTCAATCATTTGAATTTAATTGGCATGTCTTCTGATTTTGTGTATAATAGCATGGATGCATTGTTTATATAGATCACATATACAATTTTTATTGTGAAGAAACCTCATTTTTGGAAAGTTACATAAATACTAGCAAATAAGCAAAATATTATAAAATAAATTACACACACACACACACACATATATATATTATAAAGCAGATGACGAATCATCACAATTAGTCAAGTTGTAGACTATTAGTACTAAGCCACGTGAAAATTCTTAGGACGAGACTTATAATATTTTAATAAACATTTTAAATTTAAAAAAAAAAACAAAAAAAAAAACTACACATGAAAGATAGTAACTATCACATTAAAGATCTCAAATGCCACCAAGTCTCTTTTATGGCGAAAAAGACTTTCAATTGGAACTCTTTTTGAATTGTATACCATATATATCGTAGATTCTTTCCCCTATTAATTTCTTTGAATTTGAATAACAAATTAATTTTCTTTTAACAAATTAATAAGATATTTGAAATTTGAATTTAAATAAAATTAGAATTGAAATGAGCTCTAGCTTCTTAGTGTCTCTTATATATACTCCTATATCATTGATTTTATTGTTGAATTTGTTTTCTACTTTTTTTCTGTTCTTCATATTATAAAAAAATATATTTTTGTTTTTATATTTTTTTCTTTTTTTATATGCAGGAATGATATTATTTTTTCATCTTCATCGTCCTCTGTTAACGAAAACAAAGAAAAACAAGTCCACAATCATGTATGTTATCAGGGGCGGCTCAACCATATTGGTGGCCTAAGGCGAAAATCAAATAAAGACCTTAAATTTTAAAGAAAAAATAACTCTTTTTGAATGAACTTTATTTTCAAAATTATATAATCAATTTTTTCTAATTAATTTTTTTTAAGTAATAAATAATCAATTTAGTAAATCTTTCTTGAGACATTGTATTTTATATATAAGAAATTCTTCTAATAATTCTTTCCTGTTATATAAAAAAATTATTTTTACTATACAACAACAACAACAAACCCAGTGTATTCCCACAAAGTGAGGTCTGGGGAGGGAAAAATGTACGCAGTCCATACCGCTACCTCCAAAGAAGTAGGATGTTTTCGATAGACCCCCGTCATAAAAAATATTTATTTTTTCTATAAAAGAAATCTATAATATATTATCAGTAAAAAATAAGGCCCCTCAAATTTGGGGCTAATAAGGCGTCCGCCTATTTTTTCATGAGGTTGAGCCGCCCCTAGATGTTATCATTATCTATTCTCGCGGCTCTTCGCATTCACAACAAATAGTAGCAGCCCCCAAGAAGAAAAGGAGAAAAAGAAACCAATAATAATTGAAACGACGACTTCGATAAATAAAAGATTCATTGGTAAATTAATTTCAAATTAATAATGTTTATGTCATTTAATTTACAAAGAAATGTTCTTGAGAGTTAGTCTTCTATTTTTTAGTGATAATTTTGTTGTTATTGACTTGCATAAGAGATTAAAAAAAAAAGAATAGTAGATAACGACAATCGAAATATGAATTTTATTGATGTAGTTGACAAGTTTAAATTTTTTAAAATATGTATTTGATATTATTATTGTCCATTTTAATATTTTTTAAATTTCATAAATTTTCTATAGTTAATTCAATTGTATGCAATTCATAATTGTTTGATTTCTATATCTTATATCACATTCATATATTTATTTTTGGTAGGAGGATTATAAAAGAGATTTATAAACGATATTTAGATATCTTAATTTATTAATCCTCTTTTAATTTTTCTTGCAAGTTACATTTATGTATAAACTTTTTATAAAATAATTTTGGGCTTCATTTAATTTCATCATATAAAGAAGAAAATAAAGAACACAAAGGTAATTCATAGAATATGAGATAAAGTTATATTTCAATTGTGTAAAAGTGTCTAACTTGAATTTTAAACCATAATCATTTCTAAAAATTTACTTAATATCTTTAAATTGTGAATAATATAATAAAAAAAATTTAAAAAAATATTTTCTTACAATCATACACAAAGGTAAATCATATAGTACGAGGGAAAATTATATTTCAATATGGTGAAAATGTCTAACTTAAATTTTAAATATAACCATTTCTAGCAATCTACATAATTTCTTTAAATTGTGAATAATATAATAAAGAAAAATATGAAAAACAAAAGATTCTTTTACAATTATATGATTGTTTTTTCATATAAATTTGATCAGACATCAATGGGTTTATGGGGGGGATAGATTATTTTTGAAAAAAAATTGAGGTTGGGTGGAGGTGGGGGATAGGGTTGGGATTAGGGAAGGAGGGGGTAATTTTAACTAAATTTGAGAATATATAATGAACTTAATAAGATAATACATACATATTTATAAATTTTCGATGAGAAAGATGGGAAGGCAATAGCATAGCAGTTTAAATTATTTTTGACAATCTGAAATCTATTAATTGTAGCACTAAATAATAGAGTATAATAAAGAAAACATGAAATTTAATAACTTTTTTTTATATGTTGTTTTTACAGATATAGATTTGGTTAAAGATGTGTGTGTCTGGAGGCGGGGAGGGGAAGGAAGAGATATTAACAATCTACTTAATATCTTTAAATTGTGAATAGTATAGTAAAGAAAACTATGAAACATAAAATATTTTTTACAATTGTAAAATAATTTTTTCATATAGATTTGATTAGAGGTGGGAAGATTAGGGTGGGCGGGGGTGGGGTGGGGAAGGAGAGGAAGGAAGATATTACCAATCTACTCAATATCTTTAAATTGTGAATAGTATAATAAAGAAAGATATGAAATATAAAATATTTCTTTACAATTATATAATTATTCTCTTTTATAAATTTGATTAGAAGTGGGGAAATTGGGGTGGGTGGGGTGAGGAGGAAGGGAGATATTAACAATCTACTTAATATCTTCAAATTGTGAATGATATAGTAAAGAAAACTATGAAACATAAACTATTTTTTACAATTATATAATTATAATTTCATATAGACTTGATTAGAGGTGGGGGGAACTGGGGTTAGGTGGGGTGGGGGTAGGGGTGGGAGGGAGATATTAACAATCTACTTAATATCTTTAAATTGTGAATAGTATAGTAAAAAAAATTATAAAACGTAATTCTTTTTATAATTATATAATTATTTTTTTCATATAGATTAGATTAGAGGTGGGAAAACTGGGGTGGTGGGGGTGGAGGGGTGGAGTAGCATTTTTTGTTTGAAAGAAAATTGAAGGTGGCTGGGATTAGGTTGGTGTGAAGATGTGGAAAGGTAGAATTTTTTCTTTTCATATTTTATTGAGAAATAACATGATAGTTGAACTTTCTTTTAAGATAATATGATTGAACACTAGATGTTTCAATATGAAATGATTAAAATTAATATTTTAATATTATCTACGCATCGCGGCGGTACGTATACTAGTATTTATAAAAGAAAAACATAAGCAAGATAAGATGTCACGTGTCAAGTTATTAAAATAGCCACGTAGCAATTTTTAAGACAAAGTTAAAAATATTGTAATAAAAATTTTGAATTGAAAAATTAAGTATTTGAATTTAAATAAATTATCCTCTTACAAAAAAGATTTTCATTATCTTAAAAATAGAAACTAATAATTAAAGAGTTCTAATAGATATATACTATTTCAAACTTATCTCTTATAAAATTTAAATGTTATAAAATATATTTAAATATAATTTATTTACATATTAGGAAAAGATTAAAAAACTATTAAAATAATAATAATAATAATAGTAATAATAATAATAATAATTAATGGTAAGGATAGAAGCAATAGTCTAAACTCTAATTTGGGATTGCAGTACTGTATATAATAATAATAATAATAATAATAATAATAATAATAATAATAATAATATTCAAAATTAAATTTGAAAATACCTTTTTAGTATGCAAATTTTATTTAGTTATTTAGTAACTTTGACGAAACTTAATAGTGTTGTAATAAAAAAATTTAAATTAAAAAAATTAAATATTTAAATTTTAAAATGCATTATTCTTTTAAAAATAAAATAAAATCATTAACTTAAAAATATAAACTTATGGTTAAAGAGTTCTAAATAAAGTCTTATTACTTCATAAATTTCTTCCTTTTATATACAATAAAATATATTTGACTATATTTAATTTAATAATAATAATAATAATAATAATAATAATAAATAGTAGTCCGTAGTGTTAATGCTTACTAGAAAACGTGTACAGCAATAATAAAAATTTTAAATTAAAAAATTAAGTATTTGAATTGAATAAATTATCCTTTTACAAAAAAGATTTTCATTATCTTAAAAATAGAAACTAAGAATTAAAGAGTTCTAATAGATATATATACTATTTCAAACTTATCTCTTATAAAATTTAAATGTTATAAAATATATTTAAATATAATTTATTTACATATCAGGGAAAGATAAAAAACTATTAAAATAATAATAATAATCAAAATTAAATTTGAAAATACCTTTTCAGTATGAAAATTTTATTTAGTTATTTAGTAACTTTGACAAAACTTAATAGTGTTGTAATAAAAATTTTAAATTAAGAATATTAAATATTTAAATTTTAAAATGCATTATCCTTTTAAAAATAAAATAAAATCATTAACTTAAAAATAGAAACTTATGGTTAAAGAGTTCTAAATAAACTCTTACTACTTCATAAATTTCTTCCTTTTATATACAATAAAATATATTTGAATATATTTAATTTAATAATAATAATAATAAATTGTAGTCCGTAGTGATAATGCTTACGGAAAACGTGTATAGCATTAATAAAAATTTTGAATTAAAAAAATTAAGTATTTGAATTTGAATAAATTATCCTTTACAAAAAAGATTTTCATTATCTTAAAAATAGAAACTAATAATTAAAGAGTTCTAATAGATATATACTATTTCAAACCTATCTCTCATAAAATTTAAATTTTATAAAATATATTTAAATATAATTTATTTACATACTAGGGAAAGATAAAAAATTATTAAAATAACAATAATATTTTAAAATATAAAGAAAGAACAAGAAGAATAAATAGAGAGAGAAGAGGGAGACTTTTTTTGTGTTATGAAATATAAAGAAAGAACAAGAAGAATAAATAGAGAGAGAAGAGGGAAACTTCTTTATTTCTCTTGATGGATGAGAGATCATAAGATTGAGAATACAATGAACGAAATCCCTCTATTTAAAGGAGAAATTTACTCCTAGTCTGAGTAAAAGACAGATGCTTCAACTCCTAATAGATATCAAAGTAGATCTTGATAGACATTCACTATAATGTAAATACATTTATAACACTCCGTCTTGAATATCTAATTAGTAGATAATGTGCCTCGTTAAAACCTTACTAGAAAAAACTCAGTGGTAAAAAATTTAGTGAAGGAAAAAGAGTACACATCTCTAACAATACGCATATAGGCTGCCTCATTAAAAACCTTATAAAGAAAACCCAGTGGTACAAAACCTCGTAAGGAAAAAAAAGTACAACGCGTATTAACTCCCACTAATGAGATCATCCTTGAACCTTTGCATCCCGATCTTATGCATCATCTTCTTGAAAGTTGCAATTGGAGGAAACTTGATGAATAAATCAGCCACATTGTCACTTGAACGAATCTGTTGCACGTTAATATCACCATTCTTTTGTAGCTCATGTATGTAGAAAAACTTTGATGAAGTATTCTTTGTTCTATCTCCTTTTATGAATCCTCCATTAAGATGTGCTATGCATACTGCATTATCTCTGTACAAAACCGTGGGTAAATTGTCACATTTTAAACCACATTTTTCTTGAATGAGATGTATCATGGACCTCAACCATACACATTCTCAGCATGCTTCATGAATAGCTATTATCTCAGCATGGTTCGATGAAGTGGCTATGATAGATTGCTTTGTATATCTCTAAGATATGGCAGTATCCCCACATGTGAACTCATAGCTTATTTGTGATCGAGCTTTATACGGGTCAGATAAACACCCAGTATCAGCATAACCAACAAGATTAAGACTGCAGGCTTTAGAATAAAATCATGTGTTTGATCTCATTTCGATGTCTCCTACTAGGAGCAAAACTATATCTTGCTAACAAATTAATTGAAAAGGCTATATCAGGCCTTATAGTATTTGTAAGATACATTAATACACCAATTAGACTAAGATATGGTACTTCAGGACCAATCCAATTCGGTATGTTTCACATTTCAGCAAATAATCTTATTATTTTTGAAAACTCTCCAAGAGTTTTAATGATTTTCAAACTATAAGTTTATACAATATAAGGATTCTAAATAAGTTTCCCAGAAACTTTTATATGCTTCAAACATTTTGAATCCTTAGAAAGTTTCATATGAATTTTGTCAAGTGACAATATTCAACATGTCATATGTGACATCTTCAAGTATCTGGACTGCAAATCAAATAACTTTTACACTTACCAAGATGCATCCTTTCATGTCACTTGATAAATGTTTCTACGTCAGCATGCTTAATTAAATGTACAATTCAGATCCTCGTAATCTTTTACAATATTGCGTCAATATCGTATCAAAGATATTGTTAGTGATATATCATTTTGTATCGGTTCATAATGTGATATAACATTTTGAGATCTCCTCACTTCATTATTTTCAGGTACCTGAACCATTTATAAGGTTTTATGAAGTGTTATGTCGTAGCCTCTTCAAAAGCACATTGTCTTCTTATTATGATTATTTGCTCCTTATCTTTTTCAAGGATTATTTCATTTGGAACCGATTAGTCTATTATGCTTCATGCATGCATAAACTTTGTCCTTTATGAATACAAAATAGGAGCACTTGTAGCTTAAATATGGGATGCGTTCAGCATCGACTTGAATTATCTTTTGAATGGGGATCTAATGATAATTCCTAACATATTTCATAGCTGCTAATAATCCCCCCTTTATGTTAGAAAAACTAACATACATCCTCCATCTTTGTGAATCATGGTATATTCATTAATCGTATACTGCACATCAAAACTATTAGATGGAATAGTTAATTCCTGACCTTGAACCAATTGAGAGGGAAGAAATAATCATAATTTATTGTTCTAATGCATACAAGTGTTATTGTATGCAACATATCATATTTCAGACCAACACATGAAGCTTTGTTCGCATTAACAATGGTTTAGCTATTTATTGAAGGCATTTAATGCCAAACCATTTTCATCAAGATGAATTGTATTGATTGCACAATCTGAAAATTATGCTCTTTACTTTATTTTATTGAGCAAGAGACTTTATGAATGTCAAACTACAGATTGATAATAAATGTACCTGTGATTATCTTATCGATACATTTTTTCAACATATCACATGAAAGATGAATAGGCCTTTATTCACCTTTTATTTTTTTTCCAGATTTTAAGGGATCCAATCCCAAAATTAGTTGGTCCAACCAACTTATTATGAGAACAAGGAACATTAAAGTTCATGAAGAATTTTTGAATTCTTCAATATATGTTCAATACTCAGTATGCACATCTTTGGGATGTCGACCGTTCATGTCAATTTCTGAACTTTTATTCTAGCGAACTCCAAGTTTACTTTAGTAAATTTTAGATTTACTAATACATGAATAAATTTCAAATTTACTACTTCAGAAGTAGATTTCAAAATAACCCTTCTCAATTATTTTACCTCTTTCAAAGGTGGATTGTGATTTCCTTACAACCACGGGCACGTACGAATTTATATACAGTCACATTTATCCCTAAGGTCTAGATCTATATTTATAATAATTGAAATTCTCATTCCCAGGAATGAAATATAATCATGCCTTAAGCATATCAAATTATGATAGCTGCAACAAAAGCAAATTGAGACATATATGATTTATCACTATCGCATTCAATTCAAAGAATGGAGCATCTATTTCATGACTTTTCATCAAATAGTCATTATTTTGCCTTAGCCATCACAATACCATCAATATGGTGCGTTGAGATTCAAACTCACGTCTTATCCATATAAAGGCATCTTAGGCATAAATCGATGGGACTTGAACCCAACATATTATCATCCCTTTGGATAATATTGTTCTTGAGGAATAAATTTAAAACATAAATGGTTTCAAACCAATTATTTTTCCTCAAATACAATAATAATTATAATATTAGTAGCAAAAGACAGAAAACATAAGGAATTACTAACCTTGAAATTACCTTTAGATTTATAATCTCATCTTGTTTGACAGAGTCTTGTGCTGATAACGTGTTATGAAATATAAAGAAATAACAAGAAGAATAAATGGAGAGAGAAGAGGGAGACTTCTTTTGTGTTATGAAATATAAAGAAAGAACAAGAAGAATAAATAGAGAGAGAAGAGCGAGACTTCTTTATTTCTCTTGATGGATGAGAGATCATAAGGTTGAGAATACAATGAACAAAAGCCCTCTATTTAAAGGGGAAATTTACTCCTACTCTGAGTAAAAGACAGAAGTTTCATATCCTAATAGATATCAAAGTAGATCTTGATAAACATTCACTATAATGTAAATACATTTATAAAAATAAATAAATAAATAAATAATAATAATAATAATAATAATAATAAGTTTTTAAAAAATAGTAACCGTATTAGTAGTAATAATACTTCATTTCTAAATAAATAATTTTAGCCTTTTCATTTTGTGTCTCTCTATATGGTGTTTTAAATTTATATGAAGATAAATGATAGAGATTATGTTGGAGATACTATTTTGAATTATATCTCAAATAATGAATTGATAAATAAAGA
Organism: Capsicum annuum; assembly: GCF_002878395.1. Classification (NCBI taxonomy): domain Eukaryota; kingdom Viridiplantae; phylum Streptophyta; class Magnoliopsida; order Solanales; family Solanaceae; genus Capsicum; species Capsicum annuum. The sequence goes on along the minus strand of NC_061117.1, from coordinate 199,248,140 downwards.
TTTGAATTTAAAATGAAATATTCAAATTTTTGAATTGAAGAAAAGATAAAAGATAATATTCAAAATTGAATTTGAAAATACCTTTTCAGTATGCAAATTTTATTTAATTATTTAGTAACTTTTTGAACTTTTCAATTTAAATTAAAAAGACTTAAAAGATACTATTGAAAAAAAATAAGCTTTGAAATATAAAGAGATAACTTTATTAATTTATTCGAACTAGATAATAACTCAGTAACAAAAAAACAGAAATATATGGTATAGTTTATTTAGAACTCTTTTACAGTTTCCTTAAATCTATTCTATCAGATATTGTAACCTCATACAGTCTCTTATTTTAAAAATTTAAAATTACAACCATTTTTTATTCAAATGAATATGTCAACTAGCAATATAAATGAGAATATATTTCATTCTGTCTCCCTATCTCTACTATTAATAATAGCTTCTTCTCCTCTTTTTTCTTTTGTTTTAATTTTATAGTTCAGTGTATTTATTTTTTTAATGCACACGATTTCGTTTATTTAAATTTTAAGGTTCAAAAATATCTTATCGATTAGTTTAATGAAATCTAATATTTGTCTTCTTAATTATTATTATGTTGTTCAGGAAAGCAACATGTTCAATTGGTCAAATTACAGTGTTGGAGATACTATTTTGAATTATATCTCAAATAATGAATTGATAAATAAAGATTTGAATTTAAAATAAAATATTCAAAATTTTGAATTGAAGAAAAGATAAAAGATCATATTCAAAATTGAATTTAAAAATACCTTTTTAATATGCAAATTTTATTTAGTTATTTGGTAACTTTTTGAACTTTTCAATTTAAATTAAAAAGACATAAAAGATACTATTGTAAAAAATAAGCTTTGAAATATAAAGAGATAACTTTATTAATTTATTTGAACTAGATAATAACTCTGTAACAAAAAAAAATAAAAATATATGGTATAGTTTATTTAGAAATCTTTTACAGTTTTCTTAAACCTATCCTATCAGATATTGTAACCTCAGACAGTCTCTTATTTTAAAAAATTTAAAATTACAACCGTTTATTATTCAAATGAATATGTCAACTAGCAATATAAATGAGAATATATTTCATTCTGTCTCCCTATCTCTACTATTAATAATAGCTTATTCTCCTTTTTTTTCTTTTATTTTTATTTTATAGTTCAGTGTATTTATTTTTTTAATGCCCACGATTTCATTTATGTAAATTTTAAGGTTCAAAAATATCTTATTGATTAGTTTAATGAAATCTAATATTTGTCTTCTTAATTATTATTATGTTGTTCAGGAAAGCAACATGTTCAATTGGTCAAATTACAGAATTTGAAGATCTTAAATGAAGGTACGACATTAATTCAAAAATATTCATGAAGGCAATATGTTTAATGTAATGTTGCAATTGAAATTACCTAATATGATTTGTTGTGTGGAATCTGGTGAAATTTAGTGAATTCGAAAAAGTGAGAAACACGCTATATATTTGAAACATATCTTGAAAATTTGCGTTAAAAGTTTATTTTGGTTGTTTCTATTATGTTATTGTTGTTTACAATTAGCATTATATTTATCTTTTATTATAAATGTAATTAAAAAAATTTAGGTTTCTATATATGCTGCATACAAATAACTCATTAATATTAAATAAATAGTTGAACTTTTTCTTTTAAGGTAAAATGATTTAACATGTTCGAGGTATTATTAAGAAACAACACAAATGAGTAACGATATAGATGAGTATTGTGATGGGGAGGGTAAGGATAGATAATTATAGTGGTAGGAATGGAGCGGGTTGGGTTAGGTGGCGTTTGGGGGTGGGGATAGAATTCTTCTTTTTTTTTTTCTAAAAACGAGTAAAAATATTGATTTTTTTTGAGATTAGGTAGGAGGTGGGGATAAGAAAAAAATAATTAAAAATTCTAAAAAGCGGGGTAGGGGGAGGTGTTGGGTAGAGAACCGGGGTGGATGGTGGAGATTAGGGATGGGTAGTGTAAAGAAAAAAGTTCTTATAGAATAAAATAAAATTTATTTATTTATTTGGGGGAGGGGGGCGGTTGGGGATTAGGGGTGAGTGGGGTTAGAATAAAGTTCAACAAAAATTTTAAAAGTTAAAAATCAAATAAAATTTTGGAATGGGATGGTTGGGTAGAGATGAGGGATGAATGTGAATTTTGGTGGGATGGGTGATTTTGAGAGTAGCATAAAAACTTTTAATTAAATTAATATAGAAGATATAATAATATATATAAATAAAATACTTAAAGATATTAATGATGAAATCGAACAATGAAAAAATTATAACAATAGAATAAAGTTTGAAAGTTAAATGAAAATAATAAATTGTTTGTTCTTAATTTGTTTTTAAATTGAAGTTGTAAATCTAAAATTTAGAATTAGAAGTTTTGTAATTATAAAGTTAAGTACTTTTAGTTTGAAATGAAATTAAAAGATAATATTTTTTTTGAAAAAGTACAGTTAGCAGCTCAAGTTGAATCAATAGATTAAAAAATGAAATAAAAGGTAAGAGATTTAATTACAACTTTTAATTGATTAAACATATAAAGTTAAAAGTCCAAAAATAAAATTAATAATTATTTAATATTTTATATTTATTTATTTTAAAAATAGTCAATGAAATATTAAAATAAATTACTGTTTTTCTTATATCAAAACATGTAAAGTAATGATAATTGTGATGTATTATTAATTATCAGTTGTAGTTTTACTATTAACAATTATTTTTAATATTTCATTGATTTTGAAATATGTTAATTTTATACAGTAAAAATTAATTCATTTTATGTGAATAAGTTGTATTTTTTAATAAATAATCATAAAAAAAATATTCCACGCATCACACGGGTATCTATACTAGTGTTTTATATAACACACGATAACTATTAATTGTATTAATTTTTTGAGTTTTCACTTATACTATCACATAGTATTATTTTTCTACAAAAGAGAAAATGGCCAAAAGACCTCCCAACCTTTGCCCCAAATTTCAACTACACACTTAATATTCATGAGAGTCCTATCACCCCCCTGGTCTATTTTTTCATATATTTATTACTCCCCAAATGCTGACCTGACAAGAAAGGTGAGAACACCCCTCTAGGCGCGTTGGTTTAGGCACAACAACTTCAAAATTACGAACATGGCCTACCACGTGTATAATACACGTCATTAAGTGATTATTTTATGAAAAAAATCATGAAATAACACTCCCTTATCTAACAGTCATATCCCTTCTCTATATAAGAGATGACCTCTTGTCCACCATCTGCCTTCATCTCCTTCATTTTTTTGAGTGTATTTATTTAACCTACATTTTAGCTATTAATCTCAATTTCTACTTAAATTCTTGAAGTTTTGTTTTGTAATTTGGTCCAAGTATTAATTTAGGGTTTGTAATTTGATGATCGATTTTGTCAGAATTCATCAAATGACAAATTCAAAATTAAATAAGTTTTGTATGGATGAATCAGATCCAATGCTCAATGTTGTGTTGAGATGCAAACATGGTACTTTACTTGACTTGTAAACTTCATGGTTGAAGTCAAATCCGGAAAAAAGATTTTGATCTTGCCCGTACTATGGTGTATGTATTTTGCATTGTATTTTGCATTGTATTTTGCTCTCACTTTATATTCAAATTATGTTAAAGTACTGATTTTTATAAAAAATTTCAATCTTAAAAATATGATTTTTTTTCTATGGAGGGACAATGAAAAAATGGATCCAAGATCAAATATTATTCCAAGACTGGTGAACAAAATCAAAGAGTTGGAAGAAGACTTGTGGCTTAAACAGGTCCAAATTGATAACTTGACGCAGAAGAAGAGGCTCAATGGAAGATAGAGATGGTGTAGGTTCAATAGGAAGATATTTTTATGTATTTTAATTTGTGTTGCTGCTATGTTCACCAGCAACAAATCAACTGAAAGTAGTTGCTAGATCTGATCTACTATGGTGTAAATTTTGTATACCTCTCTCTCAATATATCAGATTATGTTTTGTTATGGTGTCTTTTGTCTAGTCGTACTTTAGATGTTTCTTGTGCTGCTGCTATGTTATTGTTTACACTTACAATATTGTGTCTTGTGTTGCTGCTATGTTATTGTTTACACTTACAAAATTGTGTCTTGTGTTGCTTCTATGTTATTGTCTACACTTACAAAATTGTGTCTTGTGTTGCTGCTATGTTGTTGTTTACACTTACAAAATTGTGTCTTGTGTTGCTGCCATGTTATTGTTTATACTTACAAAATCGTGTAATGATAATGTTGTTTAGGCAAAGCACTGTGCTACTGCTATGTTATTCTTTACACTTAAATCGTGTAATGACATGTCGTGTTGACATTATAGCAACATCACCACCATTTAAACAACACAACAATAATGCCTAATGGCAACATACATCAACAAAATATTTCAACTACACACAACATCATCATTCATACCAAAATAAATTCACATTCATAATGTCTAACCATAAGACAATATTCATCAACAAAATATTCTAGCTTCACACAGCATCATCATTTGTACCAAAATAAATTCACATTCATAATGCCTAACCATAAGACAACATTCATCAACAAAAAAAAACAGTGCTTAAATTATTTTCCAACGTCAAAATAAAATTATTTTCATGTCAACTGGACTAACTTAAAATAATGCTTAAAATACATCAACATCACTATAATTTTCATAGCATCTTGGACTGTGAAAAAACCCTAATTTGACTTGGATGGTTTGCACTACTTTCCACTGTTTTCTTTCTTTTATTCTCTTTAAGTTCTTGTAGTTTTCTTGTTGACATTGCTGATTTGCCATTCCATTTTACTTTACTGATAGTACTTAGTGTATAACCAATGTCACCAGTTACATCAACTGATCTTGCCACCTTTGCTTGACCAGTAGAGTATATCTTACTGCTAGACATGTCAGGCTATAATGAAGGATAAAAAAATTTAACAATCAACATATATCAAAGACTCATAATTTACACATGATATAACAAAGTAAGAGACTTACATTTAGAACTTTGAAGCCATTTTTAGCTTGCCTTTTGAATGGAGTTGTGTTTCCCCTACTACTACTCATTCCTCTTTTTGTAGTTTCAGCTATTGAAGATGATGGACCAAAATCAGGAGGTGTAGAAGAGGATGCTGAAAAAATAGTAGGTACTGGAGGTGCTGTAGGTAGAGGAGTTGCAGTAGCACCTACTAAAATTGTTTTTTTTATCTCCCTCTTTCTTTTTTTCTTGTGGAGGTTCACTAATGGCTTCTGATGAAGTTTTCTATAAATATAAAAGAAATGTTATAAATTAAGCAAATTAGAACTAAATTCAAATATAATATATCTTTGGTCTTCCTCTTCCCCTGTCAAAACTATTGCTTTTTCCTTGAGGAGCAGCATTAGGTGCTCTTGGTAAAGTTTTCTACATATATATAATGAATTTAAGTGAAAAAATTTCGTTTGATCTGCCTTTTCCCCTGCCTGAACTAGTAGTTATTGCTACTGATGGTACATTTGGTTCTACTGATGGTGCACTTTAAGGACACCCCCTTTTATTGTGACCTCTAACATGACACACACTATATGTCATTGCTAGTCTAGTTCTAGATTATTTTTTTGACTTTTTTATTCCTCCAACTTCTTTCCTCCTAATCTTAGGTGGCCTGCCAGTTAGGGTTATGATTTCAGGTAGTTTAACAGTATATTTGAAGAAAATGACCACATTTTCATGTTAGTAAGTGGTTCAAGAACATTTGCGTAAGTCCTCAAATATGTTTCTTACTGTAGCAGCTGTCAATATATTCATACAGAGGGTACTTTCTGAACAATATTGCAGCCATACCATGTGCACATGATATTTTCTTTAACTGCCACACCCTACAACTACAAGTCCTCTTGACAGTATCAACTTTGTGTTGATAAAGTCCTTTGTTCACTTCAAAAACAGCAACTCCATTAAATTCAATGGTACAATTCATAGACCTGTTGATGTTTTCCTCTAAAATCTTCAAACACATCGGAGAGTAATTAGACTTTCAAGTACTTGAAAACTCCCTTAAAGTGTCTATTCTTGTCATCATCTTTATTCTGATTTCTTCAAGCATGGTAATGATGGTCTTGTGCCTAACTGCTAAGATCAATGCATTAAAATACTCAAACATGTTATCCATAGAATCACATTTCACTTCAGTGTTGAAGTAAAGCTTGCACCAGTAACCAGTAACTAATCTTGAAGTACATTAACTCATCTATCATTTTTTCAGAACCAAGCAACTTCATCTTTTGTATGTTTTTCCTCAATTGAGACTCAAATGTACTTTTGGATATCCTCCAAAATTGTTGTCTTCTTTGAATACTTCTCCATTCCTTAACTCAATTAGATAAGATGTGCCTTGCACATCTTCTATGCTCAGATTGAGGTAGTATCTGCTCAATTACTGTAAACAGTCCCCACAATATAATATATGCAATAAAATAAGGTAAAATTAGTACATAATTACATTTACTTAGCTAAACTAAAAAAAATTACACATAAAACAATACACACACCTTTGGCATATCTGTAATCAAGGTGAGACCTTCTCCTTCTCCAAGTCCTAGGTCATCCCTTATGCTCCTAACAAATCAAGTCCATGTGTTTGTGTTTTCCTTTTTAACTACTGCCCAAGCAAGTGGCATCATCTAGTTATTTCCATCCTTGCCAACAACAACTAACAATTTCCCTTTACAAACACCTTTAAGAAAACAACCATCTAAACCTATACACTTTCTACAATGTACCCATGACTTCTTCAAAGCATCAAAAAAGATGTTAAAACTCAGAAATTTTGGTGTACCTTCTTCATTAGCCTCACCAAGTTTAACAACACAACTTGTTCCCGAATTTGTCCTCAACAGTTTATCTTTGTAGTTAAGAATTTGTCCAAATTCTATAACATGATCACCCATGATATCTTTCTACACTTTAGTCCTTGATCTTCTCACAGTAGTCTTACCAACATACAGTTTAAAATTTTTTTCTAATCAAATCTTGCAGATTGAATATGCTTATATTTGGCTGCTCAATTATTCTTTCTTTGAAGGTTTCAGCTAAAAACTTTGCATTACACAAATAATTTCTAATTGTCTTGTTGCAAGTATGTTTTGAAATATAAGTTTTTATCATGAAATCATTTGTTGTATTGCCAAGACATGCATACAAAAGCCATGGTCATCCATCCTTGCATCTAACTCTAATCTTTTTTGATTCATTCACCCACTTCTTCACAGGAACTCTCTTTCTTACTACATATTTAGTTACATCCCTTTTAAATTTATTCACATCTTTAAACACCATACCTAACTGCCAAACAACTTTCTTTGCAGTTGGATCATGAATAATTTTCTGGGCTATTGTCCTTTTGTTTTTTTTGACAACTTAACAGATCTTGCCCTACCAGATGCAGGCATATCATGTTTTTCATCACCACAACAACCATCTTCATCTAACTCAAAACTCCCCTTATCAGAACTTGCAAAGTAAGGCTCATCACCTCCCAACCTTCCTTCATGACTTACTTTACCTGTTTCAGTGTCATCAAATCCTAGATCTGGTCCTACTTCACCTACTGGTACCTCTGCTTTGTCAGCTGATACTCTCTCATTTCTTTTTCTTCTTTGAAATTTTCTTTTTTCAGCTCTCAACTCTCTAACCTCCTCATGTACATCATTACCATACTCCTCCTCATCATCATCTCCAACTCATTCTCCTTCTGAATCAACACTATCCTCAGTAGAGTAATCAGAACCCTCTACTTCTTCTGCGAAATCACTTCCAGCAGGACCAACATCTATATCATCCACTTCAGCAGCACTACGTACAACAACACTAGGTGAAACAACACTAGGTGAAGCAGAACTAGCTGCAGCAGCAGTAGGTGCAACAGAACTATCTATAGTAGCACTATCTGTAGTAGTGAAATGAGGTGTGGTAGTAAAAGGAGGTGAAGTTGAAGAAAAAAGTAAAAGGGCCCTCCACATTTAAATAGTCCCTACCTACCATAAAGTTAGGCCTATCGTTAAAAGATGCACCAGATTCTTCCATATTTCCATGACTAATATTTTCTAAGAACATGGGGTCCACAATAATTGGCTCATCGACTAAATGCTTGACAAATACATCCACTTCATTCCCATCTTTCAAAGAACACATTATGTCAAAAATATTTATATCATTGTCAACATCTATTAAAAATGCCACTGTTAGGCGATTTAATACTAAAGGTGCAGCTTGTGCTATATCCCAATTTTCTAATATAGTCTCTCAATTTAAAATATGACATCTTGTCAACATCAACATCTAAAAATTCTATAATTTTTTTACCTTTATAATTGGTTCTCCACTACTTAAATCTAACAGCCCACCATGGTACCATCTTAGAATAATCAAAATAAAACCATTCATGTTTGACCTGATGACAATAAACACTCAAATAAGACAAAGTGCATAGCAAATATATTATCGAAAATCAAGCATTAACAAACTTTAATACAACTACATCATGCTTAAACAATGAACAAAAAAACACATAATATGAAAATATAACTGTAATATACTACTCTTTGAACAATGTAACAAGCCAATGCTAAGACACAAATTTATATCACATTATGCGATTTAGATGACAAAAATAAAAATTGATTACATGAAAATTGTTGTACTATGGTACAAATTGAACATCTACACAATAAAATAGTTACATGCACATGCTACTACACACAATTTATTTCTTAATTTTTCAGATTAACAATAAATCCTAAAAAAGTCCTAATTTTTAATTACCTCACTTAAACAATCAACAAAAATCATAATTAGAGATGACCTTAAGAACGTAATATGCTGTTAATTGAAAACTTTGACAATATTTTAACAAGAAACACAACTTAATTTTCACATAATAAGCAGTTACCATATGCTTAGGGCAAACTCTAATTAACAATTAAATTAGTTTAGGGCAAAAACGAGTCACCTCTACTAAATTAAACCAGCAATCATATGCTTAATCTTCGAAACTCCACAACACTTTATCACTAAGAGTAGATTCACACACCAAAATGGATAAAATTTGCATGGAAGGAGAAAATTCGCGAAGAGAGAGGAGAGAGGAAGTTGAAAGGATAATTAGATTAGAATGGAAATCGGACCATATTACGATTAGGAGGGAAATGACATAAAAGTGGGATCAGCGCGTGTAAACACGAAGGTATTATGATTTGATTTATGTTGTCAGGTTAACATTTGGGGGGGGGGGGGGGTAGATCAGGGGGGTGATAGGACTCCCATGAAGATTAAGTGTGTGGTCTTTTGGCCATTTTCTCTTTTACAAAACACACCTTAACTATTATTTTTTACAAAATATACTGCGCTAATTTTTTTTTTATCGATAATTAGTTAACGACAATAGTTCAATTATCACTAATTATGTTTTAGAGGTAATATTATTAGTGACATTACATTTTAACATTCTTTGTAAATGTCCACAAGGCCTAGAGTGACATTGAGTTCAAAGACAATTAATTAATGTCGGTAAAAGTTTTAGCATTCTATATTAAAATGCATATTTATTTATTGCCGATAAAAATTTTTAATTTCTTAGTAAGATTGCCATGTATCAATAGTCTTTTTACTACAAATTAAAGGTATTTCTATAAGAACAGTGCTAACATGCATTATTTTATTTCATTTTTATTCTTTCTTTTTTAATTTGTGCCCACCCATGAATGACAAGTGGGAAAAGGATTGAAATTTTACCTGTAAAAATGTGGAAAAAAAATATACAGGTACTAATAAAAAAGAGAAAATGATGTAAATGAATCCAATTTTAGTTTTGACCAGAGCAATGACTGATGACTAACCTAGTAAGAAGCATGTTGCAGAGGCTGGAGCTTTCTAAGCTTCTCTGATCCAATAATGAGATAAAATTTACAAATAATTCTCTTCCGTCTCATCTAGATCCATGTAGATTTAAAACATATTATTAGGGAGTAAGTCAACTCCAAAAACTCATCCTCAGTTTAAATTGCAGGCTGCAACTTGCCTGCACGAAGTCAGAATTGCTAGTAATTATTAATCAGTCATACGACAGTTATCCAACATCTCTCGTATTTCGTACGTCGATGTTTATGATCCCAAGTTAAGGTGTTACAATCTTATATAAGGAAAGGCAAGCGAGGGGGCTAGGATGATCCGAGCCGGAGTCATGATCGAACATAACACTTGTATTGATGCAATATATCACAATAATTACATTTGAAATTAAAAAAAATAACAAAATGAATAAATAATTATTTATGTTGAGGTACTAATATCTCGCTCTCTTTAAGGAGACTCAAGTCACTGCGGCATAACCTGCACCGATCCAACAATATATCTCTTGACTTGTCTCCTCAAGGATACAATGACTCATTAATGACGTACAACTCAAGAAACTCCGAATTAGTTGAAGAGTCCAAAGCTTTTTACCAAAAGAGCACCTCCCTTCAACATCAAAAACTCTATTTTGTATAGTGAATATAATTGGAGACTTACAATATTTTTTTTGTCTCAATTCTCTCTTTGACTAATTTTCAATTACTCTTTTTTATATAGTGAATATATATCACGATCGAAATCTGTCATGAGTGATACCCACACTACTCACTCGATGGGAGAATCATCTACCCCAAAATACCATCTTTAAATAACACTTGAAAAAAATACCAAAACTAATCCATCAATAAAGATATTCAAGTCTAAATTCAAAAATATAAGTACAACTAAATGCAGAATATTATACTTAAACAAAAACCACCCCTAGGATCGAAAGTCATCCGTATCAAAATATCTAAGATTGTCAAGAAGGAGACGCAATCCCCCAAAACTAAAATGAAAAGCATAAGTGCAGAAGTAAAGACTATGTCATCCCAAAAGAATTCATAGTATCCCAAAACATATTGCTCACCTTGAATCCAAAATCAACCGCTGAAATCATAACTGGAGTTTCGTAAGAGCCGATGAAATATGCGATGTAATAACAAAAGTAAGAGCAGGTATAGTATCAACTCATAAGAAAACAACAATGTAATTGTAAGGTCATTTGGCCAACCCAAGATGATAATATAAAAACGTAACTAAAATATAGTACAATAAGTTAATCCATGCTCAACTAAGCAGGTATTAGATCATAAGAAAACAACAGTAAAATTGTAAAGTCATTTAGCCAACTCAAGATGATAATATGAAAACTTAACCAAACTATATTACAACAAGTTAATTCATGCTGAACTAACATTCACTTAGCAAATAAGCAACTTAGGATTTCAATTAGCAAGTCAACATGTTATCACCGAATCAAGTTCAGTAAAGACAAATCAATAGGCTAAGCAACTATCATTGTAAAAATATATTCTCTGTTTCACTCATCGAACAGTCAAACTCACCTGACCCTCGATACATACACGCTATGGGTAATACATCCATCTTCTAGCCATGACTTATAGGAAACAATTTTAGTCCATATACCAAAGTCCAGATACAAATATCTATCAACTTTGTTTCATCAATAATCCATGAGAACGTTTCAAATAGCGAAACATTTCACATTTAGCAATGAGGTAGACCAAAATTATACAACAATGTAAAAGCATTTGCATTGACCACACCAAACAACATGTGCTAACAAGCCACACTACAAAGTAGTTAACATACATATACAACACAAAATGAATTAAATTACAATACAATCACTTGCCTCGAACCAAACTTGCATAACTCCTCTAAGCTAGAGTTTTGCCTTCCATGCAATTTTTGCTTGCTCTTGGTCTAGAACATGCATATGAACACATGATTAATGAAATGACTTGACATGTTGGGAATTATAACTCACACCCTACCTCTAAGGTCAAGTGCATGATCATTCCCTTTCTGTTCTAAACTTTTCTACCGTAATTCACCTAAAGCTATTTCATGAATAAATTAGTGAATTAATGAAACATAAGGGTAAATTAATTGTTAATAATCAAAACTCATTAACTTATTACTTAATTCACTCTTTTGTACCAAAAAATAATCAAAATTGATCTTTAAATCCTTTTCAAACTCCATAAATTAGTAATTTTAAGGCTTAAATATCAATTACTAGTTAATAAAGAAGAAATTATTACCTTAAGAAAGTCAAATGATGAAAATCTGGTAGGAATCGTTCAAAATCGCCCCTCCTTGTCCTTAAAATGAGTTTTAAAAAAATAAATTATTTTTGAAGAAAAATTAAGTAAATCTGCGACTTTCGCGCTATAGCAAAATACAGTGCCGGACCCAAGATTAAGCATAGTGGGTGCTTAAAAAATTTTAAAAAGAAAATCACCTCAATGAGGTTCGAACCTAAGAACTCTTTCCAATGAAGCACCTTAAGATTAACACAAATGCCAAAGCGCCCAACCAACTTTTTGTTATAGTGGGTGCTTTTAAATATTTTATACCTATTTTCATATATTTTCTATATAATTATACCTATTCCACGTTGATTTTAGTGGATGCCAGAGCACCCCAAAATACAACGTAGGTCCGCCCCTGGCGACATACATCGCTATAGCGGCGTCGTTATAGTGGCACCTGTCGCTATAGCGGTCATTATTGCCGCTTTGGAGATGGTCGCTATAGTGGCGTGCATGCCTTTAGCAACGTCGATGGGATAGAATGTCCTTTCGCTAAAAAAATCTCAAATTTTACAATACACCTAAATCGGGGACATTTTAACCAATGTCCTTGACGCTAAAATTATTTTTGAAAATTCTACCCACCCAAATTCAATTTCGTTAATTCCTACGGTTCCTTATCGTCTTAACTAACTTGAAATCAAACCGAACACTTTCAAAATTGCCCAAATTATTTTCGATTTTTTTCAGATCATACTTCGCTCTGATTTCGCTCGAAATTAGCGAAACCTGAAATTTATAACTTCAAAGTTGAGAGAAATTTTAACATGAAATTTTAAACAGGAGGTTTATACATAAGACCAAAAATGATCATTACAATATAGTTGAAGACTTAGAATATTTTTCTTGTCTCAACTCTCTCTTTCACCACACTGACCTCAAAACATAAACACAATATATTTCTCATTCTCAATTTTCTCGTACACAAAAAAATATGCAAGATCAGGTCTAGTTATAGATAAAGTATTTATTCTTGTGTTGAATAGGAATAAATAGTGAAAAGATAAAGAAATAGAGGTTATAAAAGTTACAAGAGTAAGAGTAATGAAATAGAATAATGATATAAGTAACAAGAAATTTATAACCACATTCTATCATCACTAACTAATGAGTTTACAGGCACAAATGAATGAAAAATGTAATGCCACACGTTTCTGTCTTAATGATCACCAAGCCAAGAGGTGTAGTTAGACACATAATGCACCTACAAACTTGAAACTGTAACGATGTGTAGGCATTTTAGTTTGATGCACTCTAATATAAGTAATACTAATACTTCCCCATTTAAAAAAGAATGACCTACACTTTGATTTGACGGAGTTTGAAAATAAAAAATATTTTTGAATTTTGTGATCTTAAATTAAAATTGTGTTAAATGTACCAAAATGTCTTTTAATTTTATGATCTTAAACATGTCGTGCGGAAAGTTGAAATTAATGTATTGTCAAAAAAGAAAGAAATCATGTTTTAAACAATAGACTAAAAAAGAAAGTAGATCATTATTTTAGAAATGAAGGAAGTACTATTAGAATGCACCTTATTTAGTTAACAAATAAAATTACGTCATTATTATCCGTTACAGTTTTTGATATGATTTAGAGTTTTTTTTTTTTTTTGATTTCCCAAGGTATTCCTACAGTCGACAGCCGTGAAACTAATCCTCCGTTCCCCGGTCAGCGCATTTAGAGTTTTGATTCTAATAGAAATAATTTAAGGAAAAAAAAGAAAGCTAGAAGAAAATTAAAAGACAAGACCAGTGAGTGAAGTTGAAGTCTCCTTACGGCTTCGTTTAAAGAATGAGACATAACACTCTTACTCTCACCTTTTCATCTGTATCATTAACTCCTCCAGCAGAAATGCAAATAACGATGGATACAATAAATTTTTAGGGCTTCTTTGATCGGAAACAAGTTATTTTGAGATAATTTATTAATTTCATGATTGTTATTTCACTCTCATATGAAACAAAAAGCAAACTATAATCTAGAGATAACTAATTTGGTGATTTTCTACCAAACGAATATGGAATAAATTTATCTTAATATTAATTTTGGAATTAGTTATTACTTATTTTGCATATCAAACGAGCTCTTATAATGTGATCCATTTTATAAATTTTATACATGACGAAAGCTTTAATAGATGTCAGTGACTTTAATAACTCCTCCTCCTCAACCCCAATAAGCCTTTAAATTTATTTCCCTCTTTCATTTAACAATGCCCTTCCTATTCTCTTTCACTTTATACCTTTTCCTCCTCACTCTCTAACTAAAAAACAAAGGAAACAAGAAGAACTTCATCAATAACCATATCGATGGACTTTGACATTGAAAATCCATTGCCATTTAGCCATGATGATGAAACTCATGCACACACCAATATTTCTCATCTTTTCAACATTGAAATTGATCACACGCCTTCTAAAAATTATCATCAAAATCTCGAAAACTCGGATTTTCACATCACTATCCGTGAAGCAACCATTTCTATAATCTTACAAATTTCTTACCCCTTTGATCCTTTTCTCTCATACCTTGCCATTAATTATCTCGATCGATTTCTCTGCCTCCATTCACTATCAGTAAGACTGCATACAATAGACTCTTATGGTCCACCTTTTTCCTAACTCTCGCATAGCAGAAATTTTAATGCATCAGACCGCCTTTTTTATTTTTAACATGAAGAAGAAATTAGGATTGATATTTGTATAATTATGATCAAGTTTTGGTAATGTAGGAAGGGAAGCCATGGATGTTGAAGCTGATTGCTGTTTCTTGTGTTTCATTAGCATTAAAGATGAGGAAAAGAGAGTACTCTGTTAGTGAAATTCAGGTACAGTTTCTGGTAATGTTAGTTGAAAATGTCAATTAGTACATCAGTAATTGCTTATGGTTACATATTTTCTAGTACAGCAAGATGGTGGTGTGATATTTGATAGTGAGACAATAAAACGAATGGAGCTTTTGATTCTCGGGGGCCTAAAATGGAGAATGTGTTCAATCACACCATTTGCCTTCATTAATTTCTTCATATCTTTGTTCAAATTCAAAGATCTACCGTTACAACAAGCTCTCAAAGCTAGAGCCACTGAGATTATATTAACAGCTCAAAATGGTAAGTCAATTTCATA
The DNA here is from genome assembly GCF_002878395.1 of Capsicum annuum. NCBI lineage: Eukaryota > Viridiplantae > Streptophyta > Magnoliopsida > Solanales > Solanaceae > Capsicum > Capsicum annuum. The sequence goes on along the minus strand of NC_061117.1, from coordinate 199,232,740 downwards.
TTTATTTTTATAAAATTATTATCACTTAGATAATCTCAATTTTTATTTTTTTATTTGTTTTTGATTTTAGATGTCAAGATTTTGCAGTACAAGCCATCTATAATATCAGCTTCAGCTCTTCTATCTGCTTCTCATGAGCTTTTCCCTTTACAATTCCCATGCTATAAAACTGCAATCCTAAATTGTTCATATGTACAGAAGGTAATTCTTATTCTTTCTCAATTTCGTTGTTGTTTTTCTTTTTTTGGTTTTGCAGTTTTTTCCCTCTTTTTTAAAGCATAATGATTCCATGCATTTTGTTCTTTTCGAAAAAAAGAAAAAAAAAAGGCAATAATGTTCACGCTATTTTTTCACCTTAAATAAGTACTCCATTGGTTCCAATTCATAGTGACGTCATTTTTTTTGAGTTTATTAAAAAAATATCTCAATTTTATTTTTAATAAAATAATTTATATAGCACTATGAATATTTAAGCTTTGTTTTAGCCTTTAAATTTCAAAGTCCTCTTTATTTATTTATATCAGGTCAAACAACATCACATAAATTAATAAAAACAGTCTTAAATAAGCATAGTAGAGGATAAGTATAAGTTGATTAATAATGCACATTATGTATGATTAAATAATTAATACAGTTAATGAATGCGGTTCATACATACTCCGTTGTTTTTTAACACCAGACTTGTACGTGAAAATCCAGCGGCTGAGCTTTCCACACTTTATGGGTCAAATTAAGGATTTTACTTTAATAATTCCTTCATCCCATTTTACTCGTCTCAAATTTCATAATTTATTGTCCCATTTTACTTATTTTTTTTTACTTATCAAGACAAGACATTTTTTTTTTCATCATACCCTTAGTGAAATTGATTACTCCTTATTATTAGTATTCTTGAAAAATATTGCAAAGAGGAGTACCATTAAAAGTACACCATTAAAAATATAAATGATATTTTGGTATTAGACATCCATCAATATTGGAACTAACAATAAGACAGAATTAAGAGGGGCAAAATAATAAAATTACATTACCAATCATTATTTTCTTAATAACAGTGTTATCCCAATTTGGGACGGGTAAAAATTTACTGAGAAAGTACTATATAGCTAGAATGGACAAAAGCTTTAGTTGGGCTAGCCAAATAGTACTATTCAATAATTTATCATCAAGATAATAATGAGAACGAATTACATTATAATTATCAACAGTATAGCTAAGCAATGAGGTAGTGATTGTACTATAACTATAAAATGCAATGGTACTTGTGAGTGCACTATAATTAAAACTCTTAACAATGATAAAAGTTTTAGTTTTATGTACTAAGGTATGACACTCATAAAAAAAATTGTGATTAATATTTCGATTGGAAATGTTTTGGCTACCAAACATTTATGTGTCTTTTAATTTTACAATAATTATTATTAAGGATATAATTGAAAAAATAATTAATTATCTCTTAGTTTTTTAAATATTTTGAGATGAATTTTTTTAATTAACATACCTACTAGTTTGAAACTGAGGAAGTATGACACATTTAAGCACTCAGTGCTTTAAATGCAAAGAATTATTTTAAGACCGACTCGAATCAATTTTTATTTTTTTTTTTAATTGACAGGCTGATTTGTTAAGTTGCTATAATATCATGCAAGAAATAGCAAAGGAAGGGTATGAATCAATACTAGAGATGGTGTCAAGCACATGCACACCAGTCAACGTGCTTGACCTGCAAATGAGTTGGAGTTCAGATAACGAGCCAATTGAAGAACATACCACCTCTGCCTCTACTCTACTACTTAATGCTATTAGCAGCAGCAACAACAACAGGCAAGACAACTTGATGAAATGTCGAAAGATTATTATTGATGATGACAACAGTTAATGCAGCTGCACAACAACAACGTTGATATTGATGTTTGAAACAAAATTAAGCTATCTATCTGAACGTTTTTTTTTTCTTTTTTTGATGAAAACGAAGCAGTAGTGCACGCCCCACTGCATGAGTTGAAAAGATACATCACAAAAAAAAGGTTTAATAAAAGACAACTAAGTACTATTTTCTTTTAATTTATTTGTCTATAGAGCAATTTTTGAATTTCATGATTTTAAATTAGAGATATGTAGAATATATCAAAATAATTTTTAATATGTTATGCAAAATATTGAAATTACAGAATTATCAAAAAAAGAAAAAAAAGAAAAACACCTTTTAAGAAATTAAAAAATAAATAAGACAATTAAATCAAAATAAAATATATAAGATAATATTTTATTTGTAGCTGTATGTGGCCCATTTGGAGGGTCATACTAGCTTAACTTTTTTTGGGTTGTTGCCTCAAACAACTAAGTATGAAGAGAAAAAAGAAAAACCACATTATAGGGGCAATTGAGGAAAGAAAAAAGAACCAAAATTGGAAGGAGAATGTGGGTTAGGAACGGTTTGGTTGGTTGGTGACTTTGCTTTGTATGAATGTGGAAAAAAGGGGAAAAGAGTTGAAAAAGTAAATGAAAGGAAAAGAGAGTAGAGAGGGGAAAATAGAATAAAATGAGTTCATTTTATTTCCTTTTGTTTTATTGGGAAGAGAAAAAGAAGCAAAAAGACCTATGGATGTAGAATTTGTTCACCTTTTTAAAGTTGTTTCATGTTGGTGTTGGGGGCTCTAATTGGTTTGCAAATTAGAGGATAAACTGTATGAGATGATAAGATTGAATAATTTCTTTATTTACTAATGGCTTATTTCATGATTTTCATTTTTCCTAAAAAATAAATAATTGTACGGTAAACTATTTTGGTGCAAGATATTCCCTTATGTCGATAGCGGAAGCTTCGAGTAATTTAGAGAGAGAAATATTGAGAGAACAAAAAGGGAGATATTATTGTTATTCTAGAAAGAATGAAAAGTTTACCGTACACCTGAAGTCAAAAGGTGTATATATATGAATTCGGAATCAAAATATGCCCTATAACTAAAAAAAATCAATGTATGTCATATAAAAAAACATCAAAATAGACTTTGTGCACTTATTAAGTGCTCAATGCCTTTAAATTTGTAACGGATGATGGCTGACGGTGTAAAAAAAGTGAACATTGACATTGTACACTTATTAAGTGCACAATTCATTTTTTTAATAAGTGCACAATCCATCCTTAAAAAAATGGATTGTGAACTTAAGAAGTGCACAATGTATTTATTAATAATGTGTTTCATGTACCACCTTTTAAAGATTGTGCACCTTTTAGTCCACAATTATTAATAAATAGATTGTGCACTAAATAAGTGTCCAATCCAATTTTTTTATGGATTATGCACTTATTTAATGTATAATTCATTTATTTGTATTGTCCCCGTTTTTGCACAATTGTGTATTTTTTTAATAAATAGAGTAATAATTTATATAGATACAATTAAATTCTTAATAGAAAAAGTTATTGATTTCAATAAAATGTGTAAACTAAACCTTAGCCTTGTCATTGATTGAAATGCTATGATTTAATTACGAGTTATATGCGACCAATTGAATTAAAAAAAATCAAAACTTAATTTAAAAATCATACAGATTTAAAGTTAAAGTTTAACTAGATATATAATTTGGATATCTTTAATTATATATTTTTTTCTCATAAACATGAAAATTGCACAAATAGTGAATTTATCAAAGTTTGTCCAATTTCTTATGATATGATCTTATTCGTTTCGTCCATTTTTATTTTTTCACTTTTCTGTTTACACAGAAATTAAGAAATAATAAATGATACGTATAATTCACCATATTACCTATTAAATATAACTAATTTAATACTTTTAAAATATATTAAATAATAATATTTAATATTAAGAACAAAATAATATAAATAAATAAAGCAAATTATTATTTATAAACAGTATATCATAATACCCTCGATCCCAACAGTCTAACCTACAAGTTTTGAAAATTTAATGAGCAAACTCAAATGATACACAGAGAGACCCACTGGCATATGGTTGACCTCCATAATTATCAAGTGCTTGTTCACACTTAATTTTCTGAGTAAATGCTAAGAGAAAAGACCTCGATAATGAAAAATAATGAATCTGAGTATTAACTATCTCAATAAATAAAGAAAACTATTTATAATTTTTTTTTTATAAAAACGCAATTTGGGTGACTAGTAAATCTTACTAGAGTACTAATAAAATACTGAGAGGAAAGACCTCTTAATGTTCAAATTTTCACCACTAACCCTAAATTAGTATTTGTTTGGAGATAATTTGACATTAGATTGAAAGTGGCACGTGAAACACAATATTAATAAATACATTGTGCACTTATTAAGTAGACTTGTCTCTGTTTCTCATCACTTAGGAGAATATTATAGACGTTGTTTACAAAAGGCATAGGCTTCATCATTAAAATGTTGCTCCTAACCTGGACATAAACCTCATTGAGTCCCATAAGAAATTGATACACCTTTTGTTCATCTTCTGACCTAATTCCACTAGGACAATTGCATTTTGTAGTAGAAATAGAGGAAAGCTCATCCCACAGTTGTTTGATTTTGGTAAAATATGAGGCAATATCGATGTCACCTTGGGAGTTGTGAGCTAATTCCTTTCTAAGTTCAAAGACTCGGGCACCATCACCTTTCCCATACCTAGCCTTTAGTTCTTTCCAAATATCTTTGGCTAATTCAGAATAGACCACTGACCTACGTATTTCCTTAGTGACAAAATTAGACAACCAAGCCACAACAAACTAAGGTCATTGCATCGTTTTCATTGACGATGAAGTGGTGAGGTCACACTAGGCATATCAGAAGTACCGTGGATGAAATCAAGCTTATTTCTAACAAATAAAGCAACCAGGATGGATCTACGCCAACTACTATAACAAGTTCCATCAAACAGCTCAGAAACCAAAGATGCTCCTAACAGATCTGAAGGATGCACATAATAGGGGTGACAGGGATGAGTATAATCATCAGGGTGAAATAGAACAAGAGGAGTAGTGGTATTCTTAGATTTAGCCATTAAAACCATAATATATCAATAAAACCACAACATCAACGTCAGGGAAAACCCTAGAAGATCGATAACAACAATTAGGAAAAATTAATAGAAATATCGATTCTCTTTGTAACCGAAAGAGATACGGTCTTCAAAAAGGAAAACAACAAAATGAACAAATTTTGGTGGCCGTCGGAGATGGAAACAAGTGAATTCCAGCGAAGTTTGGGTGAAACTAGCTCCACAGAAAATGTGAAATCCGACTGGCAATTGAAACCTGACTACCTCATTGATCGAAACCACCTAGTTATATGATGGAGAAGTCCTGGAACTAGCCAACTCCAGGCTCTGATATCATGTTGACAGTGAAAAATTCGAGTAACTTAGAGAGAGAAATATTGAGAGCACAAAAAGGGAGATATTATTGTTACTCTGGAAAGAATGAAAAGTTCACAGTACACTTGAAGTCGTCAAAAGGTATATATATACACACAAATGGGTTGTAAGATTGGGCTTAATCCGATACATTTAATTACATAAATAATACAAGCTGGCCCATATTTGTAAGTAATCTGGACTGGGAGGAGGTAGTAGTCCAACAAATTATGTGCCGTGATTCTTTTTTATACGCTATTTAAAAAATATTAATTAGGAGAATTTTTTCTTAAAATTATTTCACATTTGATTGATATTTAGACATTCATACCATTGAAGTGTTGGTAGTCTTCAAATTACCTTTCGATTATTTGAAGACATTAATTAAAGTGTAATAATAATTTTACACCTTTTTTGTTGGAGAGAATAATATTGATAAATTATCCTTTGAGCGTGACTTTAAATAATTTTCTTAAGGAGTGTTCCACTCCCTCGAAAAAATTATATTCTAAAATGAAGGGAGTAGCTACTAAGGGGATAAGATGCATTGCTCATATGGTAAACACCTTTAACCTATAATCTTGAAGTTGTAGGACGTTTAAGCTACCAAGGAAGCAAAAACGATGAAAGCTTCAAGCGAGGGGTTAAAAAAAAGTAAACTAAGAATAAAATAAAATAATTTATTTTGAACTTTTAAATAATTATTTTAAAAAGTATGAAGTGTCAAAAACATATCTAAACTATTTTTTTTTTTTTTGAGTTTCATACCTAAAATATTGAGGGTTTGCTAAATTATAACTCATAAGTTTGAGAAACACACCTCAAAATGAATAAAAATTAATTTAAAATATTTTAAAAATGAAGAAACTAATGTGTTTGCAAAAAAGAATAAAAATATGTCACGTGGATTGATTTTTAATGGTTAGACACACTTAAAGAGTTTGTAAGAAAATATTTTAGGATTGTTTAAAATCGAACCGTAACCGTTAATCCAATCGCAAAATTAGTTTATTAGCTTATTGATAACAGACTATCGGATTAATGATTGAAGAACGGATCTAAATTTTATAACTAATGGCTTATTAGTGCGGGGATGAATTACTTAATTTTCTTATAGGGTATACCGTTAACCCATTAAGAATTATTATAATTATATTTTTATCCCTAGAAATATCAAATGTCTTTTGTAAATCTAACATATAAAACTCTATTTATTTTTTCTATTCACGTCTTAGCTTAGAAAATAACAAACCACTTCTTGTGATATCTAACCATAAAGGATAGTCAGACTTCCTAAAACATAAACGAAACCTGAAATTAATTTTTAAACCAAAATATAAATTATTCTTGACAACACGAAGGACTGCAACAAAATTAATGAAACAATTCCCAACATGTCCTTCACAAAGTTTAATATAAAACATAAAAATTCAAATAATACTAAAATTTTGATTTTTCTGTTCATCCAGTGATTAAAAATGTTTCTACATATATTTTAGGTCTAGAAGAAAATTCTCATTTGATTCTATAACCTATTGAATAACTATACGAACAAAACTCAAGAAGTCTAATAATTGATAAATAGATCAATCATAGTATACAAATAACTTAGATGGGAAAAAAGGGGAGAAACTATCAATAATCACTTGATATTTATAGTCTCTTATATTTATCCGTTACACCGTTCGATAATCGTCTGTCAATTGCTAATCCGACACCAAATCAACCGTTATCTTATCGGATGACTAGCGGATTAGTATATTTAAAATCCGATAATCAATAAGCCGACTCGTTAAGCATAATTATCAGATCGGTCCGACGGATAAGCAATCCTACAATATTTGGTCTAGTCAGTTTTTAAGTGTGTTTCTCAAGTTAATAAGTAATAGTTTAGGTGTGTTTCTCAAACTAAAAATGATAGTTTAGATGTGTGTCACAATTCCATTAATTTAGGTATGAAACATAAAAAACAGGGGATAATTTAAATATATTTTCAATACTTTACTCTTTTAAAAATTACAATAGATTATTTGAGATGGAAAAACCTTTGCAGTAAAGAGTGTGAATCTATGAGCTCTGGGGAGGAAGTGAAGGTCATGGTCCCGATAAATATGTAGTACTAGTAGAAGAGATTTGGAGATTTCACTATCCCAAAAATATGTCCAGAAATTAGGTATCTGTGTAGGCAGCAATTGAAAGTCACCACACACATTCACATAAACAATTAAAATTGGACCACTGACTCACTTTATGATCGAATGTCTACTGCCGTTATTAATTACCCATCTGTTATATTTTATTTTTTAATTTAAAAAAATTAAAACTGTTGGTACTATATTTTATTCATGAAGTTCGAAGCGAATCGTTGAAATAGAGAAGTATTATCGGAGTGTTATATGATAGAAGAATGTCTACTAGTTAAGTGAAAATTATTACAAAAATGTGAATGTTATGATAGATGTGTGGTGATATAAATTTAAATAAGATTAACAATTAAGGACTATACGTTCACAATAAAATACAAGTACATATGCATTGTAGATAAATAATAGAAGCGCGCCGCTTGAGATGGTTTACCCATGTCTAGCGTCGATTTTTCACCAGTATGTAGATGTGAAATTATAGCAAGTAAAGGTGGTAAAAGGGATAAGGTAGACCTAAAATATAGAAATAAATTATTTTATAGAAACTATAATTTCTTGGAATCAATTCAGACAGAGCTAAAATGTGATAAAATAGAAGAAGAAAGTTCATATTTTATAATTTAGTATTTGTCCAAATATCTCTATTGAGCATCATTTTTAACCACATAAATGAAAAGAAGAACCAAATAATTAAACTTTCTTGTATTATTACCGACCTTCTGGTGGAGAGGAAAAGGAAAGCTACATAAGGATTGTGTTATCTCTAAGTCATTACCAAGGTATGGAAGCTCCCTAGATATAATCATGTAGATGCTTATTTATACAAAAAGAAAAAAAACAGATTAAGTTTAAAGTATAGCCAATCCCTTAAATATGCCACAACATTGTATTTAGACATTTTTATTAAGTTATGTTCTAATTAAACATCTCAACTCTTTATAAAGTGTTTAATAAGATATTTTCAATTCAAATCTTGAAATGTTTTGCGCATGTTTTGATTGTTCTATTAGATAGTAAAGTTAATCTATCATCTCCGTTAATTATACGCATTAATCTCAAATAGAAAATATCTGAGTTTTTATACTTATTGAGACCATTGTGTGTAATTAAAGGTCATGAGATATGTTATGTGGTTAACTAACTATCTATAGACGAATGAGAACACACACAAAAAAGAAAATCAGAATTTGAACTGAAAATGGTTGAGTAGAACACTTTTTAGGAGTTGAGATGTTCCACTAAAGCAAAACTTAATTTAAGTGTCTAAATGAAATATTGGGAAAAACTCAAACGTTTTGAATTACATCATCCCTTAAGGAAACAAAGGAGTAATTATCCAGACTAGTTAATTGGGCTGACTGGCCTGGTTCGATTGGTCCGTCATATAATTATCCATTAACCTCTTTTGGGCTTTCTGATTCCCATTTCTTAGCTATTTCTACATCTCATTTTTCAGTCATTTTAAATTGAAACTACATGTAGACGTAAATAACATAAATTTCATTATTACATGAGTTAACTACAACCTTTCTCATTATTTTTCAATCATTACATAATACCCAATTCCCTCCGTCCCATTTTACTTGTCTCAAATTGAGATAGCACAGCTATTAAGAAAATAATGATTGGTAATGTAACTTTACCATTTTGCCACTCTTAATTGTGTCTTGTTGTTAGTTCCAATATTGATGGATAACTAATACCAAAACACCATTTGTATTCTTAATGGTATACTCTTAATGGTACTCCTCCTTTGCAACATTTTTCAAGAATGTTAATAATAAGGAGTAATTAATTACACAAAGGGTATAATGAAAAAAAATTTATCTTGTCTTGATAAGTAAAAAGTACAATTAAAATGGGACAACAAATTAGAAAATTTGGGACGAGTAAATAGGATGGAGGGAGTATTACATATTGTAGTAGATATATTCTAGGTGCGGATATATTCTAGATGTTGATACATTATAGACATAAATACATTGTTGCTACGGATATATGGTTCAATTTTAAATACAACACATGTATTCATATATTTCTTGTACATAAATATTAAAGAGCCGGATATGTTGTAGGCAATACATTGTAGATACGGATATATTGTAGACATGGATACATCATGTGGTTACAACATATGAGTATTGTTACACTATGCATTTGGAGTTATTGTGGGATATTATGTAACTAATTTACAATGTTGAAAAAATAAGTAAATATGATAAGGATGTTTGGAAAGTTACGTAATTTTTTCATAATTTTAACTTAAGTTATATCATTAGAAAGATAGTTTTCGTGAACATCGAGCTTTCTAATCTAAAAAGAACCATATTTGTAGTCAATATTGGTTTATTTTTTGTTTGTAATATCCACAAGAATTTGTTGAGAATAATGAGTCGACTTAACATAATAAGTTGAGACTATGTACAACTATAAAACATAAGTTTATAGTTAGTGGAGCCTAGAGTTAGTTACTAAGTTTCTGTATGTATATATATTTTAGTTTAGGCAACCCTTGCAACAAATGAAGATATTTTACAATCTCAACTCTCTCTCTCTCTCCCTCTCTCTCTTTGAGTTCACTCTTCTCTTACACTGTTCCATTGGTAGTTGATCATAACTGCCTAGAATTTTTCGTGGTATAAGATCAGTAGAGATTTCATATAGCTCAATTTTATTTTGTTCCACGAAAATTGCTTTTAGTGTATTTGCTTGATTCAACTCTCACTACACTGTCATAGAAGCAGTTTTTTTTTTTGTTTGAGAAGTATTTGTTTCTTTCTCTGTGCATTATTCTGTTACTTGCACCTCTGTATTTCCTTGATTTGATTTTCCTCCATTAATGGCGACCACTAAAGGTGTTCATGAAAGCTTAACTGATACTTCTGCTTTTGCTCCGACAAATGCCCCAATTGTTATCGATCATAATTATCCAATGTAATTACAACCCTGCGACACTCTAGGTATCACTCTCATCTCTATACAACTAACTGGATCTGATAACTATGCATTGTGGAGTTGTTATATGAAAATTGGTCTTCTAGGCAAGTGTAAGCTAGGCTTTGTTGATGGTAGATGCTCTAAGGATAAGTTTCTCCCTTCTCTTGATGAATTGTGGGGAAAATGTAAAATACCATAGTCATTTCATGGATTATGAATTCTGTTAGTAAGGAACTTCTGAGTGGAGTTATGTACGCGTGTAGTGCTCAGAAAGTTTAGAAGGATTTGCAGGAACTATTTGACAAAGTGGATGGATGTAGAATCTTCTATTTGCATAAGGAGATTGCTACCTTGGCTCAGGGTACTATATCTATTGCAGCTTATTTTCCATGCATGAAAGAACTCTGGGAAGAATATGATTTCTTGATGCCTTGCCCTGGCTGTGATTGTGCAGAATCCAAGATGTATGTTGCTGCACATTTTAAGTATCAATGAATAATGCAATTTCTCATGGGATTGAATGGATCCTACAATCAATTTAGGAGCTAGATTTTAATGATGAATCCACCTCCTAGTGTGAACAAAGCCTACTCACTGGCAATTTCTGAGGAAGGTCAGAGAGTTCTAGGGAAATCTAACACTGTGGTTGGGGTACATGGTCATTTAGCTGATGAACTTGATCTACTTAGCATCAACTATGATGTAACATATGACAAAGGTTATACTCCTAGCCCCCAACCCGTGCATAGTGCATCTAATGCTCAAGTGTTTTTTAGTCGGACTGGCGATCGTGGTAATGTGTCTACCAAATAGATTTCATCTCAAGGGTTCAGGACTAAGAAAAATTAGAATATCTTATACTGTGACTAATGTCATTTCATTGGACATACTAAAGCCACTTGCTATAAGTTTCATGGTTATCTAACTGACTTTAAAGGAAAAAAGAGACACAACTTTGAACCTCCAACAATAACTCACTATGCAGGCAGTAGTTATACTAATAACACAGGGTCCATTCCTGGTTGTTTTATAGGTTATCAACCTGTTCCAATAGGGCCTGTTGATATGATGATAGGGGTCACCAATTCTACTGCCAACTCTTTGAAGAGGTCAACAATAGTACACTCCCAAGCACCATAATTTACTCTAGACTAATACAGGCAAACCATTCAATTGCTTGACAAAGAAAATTATGATAACTCAGTTTTTAGAGCTTCAGGTATGATGGCTGGCCCTTTAAATCATTCCAAAGAGATTAAGTGGATAATAGATATTGGGGCCTCCAAACATATGGTTAATAATATAAATATATTGTCTGATACCTCCAAGTTGCTAAGTGATTCAAGTAATAGTAAAGTTCACTTACCTACAGGTAGTTGTGCTAGTGTTAGTCATGTAGGACACTCACAAATATTTAAAGGGTGTCAGATCAGTAAAGTCCTTCATATTCCAGAGTTTAAGTATAATTTGTTGTTCGAGTCACAGTTGACCAAATAATTGAATTGTTGTGCCATATTTTATCCTAATTTCTTCCTCTTCCAGGACCTCTTCAGTTGAAAGTGAAGGGGATTGGCAGACTGGAATGATTTGTATGTGTTAAGTGCTGATTGTCTTGTCCAAACTCAAGATCAGTAGTTGCCTGCAGCAATAACTAAGTCTTGTGCAGCTCAAGCATTCTCAGTAGACCTAGATATCTCTTTATGTCATAAGAGACTAGGTCAAGTACCTATTAATATTCTACTGAAACTGAATTGATTTAAAAATGTAAAAAAGTTCATAAGAACTCGATTGAACAATGTACTGTGTGCCCTCTGGGCAAGCAATCTAAACGTCCTTTTCCTGTTAGTACTACCTCTGCTACTGCTTGCTTTCAACTTTCGCATGGAGATGTATGGGGACTCTACAGAGTACCAACCCATGCTAGTAAGAGGTATTTTCTCACCTTGATTGGTGATTTTTCAAGGTATACCTGGCTGTTTCTACTTGGCTCCAAAGCAGAAGTGGTAGTTGCTCTCAAACATTTCCTCCTTATGGTTCAGAATGTGTTTTTTTTCTATTAAGATTCTTAGAACGGACAGTGGGAGTGAGTTCTTCAATTTCTAGGTTAATGACCTTCTCTCATCCCTGAGCATTATTCACCAGATCTCATGTGTCCACACACCCCAACAAAATGAGGTGGTAGAGAAAAAACATAGACATATTCTGGATGTTGCTAGATCTTTGAGGTTTCAGTCTAGTGTACCCCTAAGTTTTTGGGGAGAATGTATGCTAACAGGGGTATATTTGATCAACATATTACCAATCACTTCTGTGTGGCAAAACACCATTTGAAGTGCTACATGGTACTCTTCCCATACTTGATCACTTAAAAGTTTTTGGATCTCTTGCTTATGCTACTCAGGTGAGACCTGGTGACAATTTCTCCTCAAGAGCTATACCAGCTGTCTTTCTTGGATATTCAACTCTACAAAAGGGTTATAGGTTGTATGACCTTCAAGCAAAAATCTTCTTTGTTAGTCGAGATCTGGTCTTTAAAGAAGATATCTTCATTTTCCAACAAATATCACCATCCTCATCTCCAGTTTCCCTGTTTTACACTATCTAGGTGCGGAAATAGATGACACATATTCTATTCTTTCTCAATATGAAGTACCAGTCTCATCCAAGCTTCAAAATCACCCCGATGAGCCTCCTAGCCCTCATACATCTATTGCTCCCCATCTTACTTAGACTATTGCTGACATTCCTAGTATGGGACCTATTTATGCTAATTCTGAGTAAACTATACATCCACCTACTATGCCTATTAGATGAAAATCTACTAGAGAAAGTAAGCCACTCATCTGGCTGTAAGACTATTTGGTTAAGCATGCTAGTAAAACCTACAGTTACTTTCTCTCCAATCATGTCACATACATATCTTTATCTCTTTTATATAATGTTGTATTATCAGCCTATTCAACTATTTTAGAGTTGAAGTTTTTCTCTGAAGCTGCAGTTGATCCCATGCGGATTGAGGCTATGTAATATAAAATCACTACTTTGGAAGATAATCACACCAGAAGTATTGTAGACCTCCCACTTGGAAAGCATCCCATTGGATGTAAGTGGGTTTTCAAGGTCAAGTACCAAACTTCAGGTACTGTAGAGAGGTACAAAGCCAGGCTTGTGGCTAAAGGGTTCAATCAGCAAGAGGGGTTGGATTATACAAAGACTTTTTCTCCTATGGAAAAAATTATTACTGTCAAGTCAGTATTAGCAGTTGCTGCATACAAGAATTGGACTATTTTTCAAATAGATGTTCAGAATGCATTCCTGCAAGGTGATCTTATAGAAGATATCTATATGACCATTCCTAAAGGCTTTTGCAGACAGGGAGAGACTGGTAAAGTCTGTAAGCTTCACAAATCATTATATGAGCTCAAACAAGCTCTAAGGCAGTGGAATATTAAGTTGACCACAACCTTATTGCAACTGGGATTTTCTTAGAGTCATTATGACTACTCACTTTTCACAAAGAAGGAAGGAAGTGACTTGGTAGTAGTCTTGGTCTATGTAGATGACCTCCTAGTAACTGGTAGTAATGACAACCTAATTCTTAGGATAAGAAAGAACCTGAGGATGAAATTCAAGATGAAAGACTTGGGTGAGTTAAAATTCTTCTTTGGTATAGAATTTTCCAGATCCAAAGTTGGTCTTGTGACGAGTCAAAAAAAATATGCTCTAGAATTGATCTCAGAAATGGGATTAAGTGGGTCAAAACCTGCTTCATCTCCTCTTGAAGCAAATTTAAAGCTAACTTCTAAGAGTGTGATACTCATGTACAAGACTGCAATGCCTCTGGAGACAAGCTACTGTCAGATATTAGAAGCTATCAGAGACTTATAGGAAGGATGTTATATCTCATAATGACAAGAGTTAATATAGCCTTTGTAGTTCAAACACTAATATATGCATGCACTAAAGGAATCACACATGGAGGTTGCACTAAGGGTAGTGAGATACATAAAATCTGTCCCAGGGTTCGGGTTATTCATGCCGTCTCAGAACACCAATGCTCTAACTGTGTTCTGTGACTTAGACTGGGGTTCATGTTTACAAACCAGGAAATCAGTTACCATCTACTTGGTTATGTTTGGAGGACTCTTAGTGTCATGGAAATAAAAAAAACAAGAAACTGTTACTAGAAGATCAGCAGAAGCAGAGTTTAGGAGAATGACTTTAGCTGTAGCAGAAGTTACTTGGATGATAGGGGTGTTCGAGGAGCTAGGAGTAGAAGTCAAGCAACCTTTAGATACTTACTGTGATATTAAGGTTGCTATTCAAATTGCAGCTAATCCAATCTTCCATGAGAGGACTAAACACTTTGACATTGACTGTCACTTTGTAAGGAAAGAATAGGTTCAAGGAATGATCAAGACTCACCATGTGTCTATCGAGGAGCAGCTGGCTGATTTACTCACAAAGAGCCTAGGTAAAGAACAACACATATATCTAGTTTCCAAGCTGGGCTTGAAAGACATCTTTTTAAGCATCAGCTTGAGGAGGGTGTTGAGAATAATGAGTCGACTTAACAGAATTAGTTGAGACTATGTACAACTATAAAGCATAGGTTTATAGGTAGTGGAGCCTAGAGTTAGTTACTGAGTTTTTGTATATATATATAACTTGCAACTAATGAAGATATTTTTCAATCTCAACTCTCTCCCTCTCTCTTTGAGTTCACTCTTCTCGTACACTGTTCCATTGGTAGTTGATCATAATTGACTATAATTCTTCAGATCTTAATATATTTACTTCGAGATTTACTTAGCTCAAGTTGTGGGTATCAACCTATTTTATTCTTCCTGATGGATCATTTTCTCAACTTATAATCTTTTTTTGATCGATGGAACCACCTATCTGCTCCCCAACGGTAGAAGTAAAATATGTGTATATCCTATTCTCTTCAAACTCCATTTGTAAGTTTACCCTGAATACATTATTGTAATCTTCAAGTTTTAATCAAGATAAAGTTTGCGGTCTATATTTTAACTCATATGCAGTGACCCTATTTGGGAGAACATCTCCACGGCTTAAAAATACATTTCCTCCTATTTAAATGTAATTCTTAAAATGTTTGATGATTTAATTTATACAAATGAATACCTAATTGATATCTCTCACTTTTAATATTCAGATGAAGCACATTGGATTGGATTATCACTTTCTTTGTGACAAGTTAGCTGATGTTTTGATCACACTTCACTATGATCCTTCCACCGTGCAGCTGAAAACCATATTTCACAACGGCATTACTTAGAGAACACTTAGTGTAGAGTATCACTTATGCAACTTATTTTCTTTTTCTCACTCGAGAATTTATTTTTCTCATTTTCTTTAAAGAACTATATATTTTATAAATAAAATATTTTTCAAAAAATTTATCCAATCAAATCTGGAAAAATTGAAACAAATTTTCTGAATATTATTTTTCTCCACACAAATCACACTAGCATAAACCCATCCCCAACTATAGTTTTTCATAAACTATCTAAAAACATTTTGAAACAATATTTTTTATTTACTTACTAAATATCAAAATATAAATTAAACACATTTTCCTTCCTACCAAATATTAATTAAACATTTCAAAAATATATTTTTGATGAAACACATTTTCCTTCCCACCAAATATACCATAATTACTCCAAGTTGAAGGTGAGGTCACACCCTCCAACTTGACAAATGGGTATTTGGAATGTTTGTTCTTTTCCATTATTTACTTGTATACATGGTGCCTCTACTTAGCTGTTTAATTGTACATTTTAGCTTAGCTGATTTTTTTGACTAATACGAATCTTGTTCAGTCAATGTGTGTTTTAAAAGACTTAAAATGATCTAGAGAGTTAATTAGATGTGCATTTCTAAACATAATATTGACCTTTAGCCAAAGTTTCAAACAATCACGCTCATGATATAATAACAACGAAGATAATCAACTTGCTTGTATTGGTGAAATCACCTATGATTCATGAAACAAGATTCTGTCTCGAACAACTTGAATAATCACTTTACACTTAAAGAAGATCCTAGATATGATCATTTGGCCAGAAGTGGTTTTATTCTTCAACGCTATCAAGGACAATTTTCCTTCACATAGCATCATTGAAAATCTGTAAATTAGCTCGGGTGTTTAACTTACACAGCAAATAGAGATAAACACTACCAGATTAAAACAACATACTTTCTTGTTTCGTTTTTCTTCCTGAAACTAGGGAGCAACCTCTAGAAGAAATCCAACACTTGTCGTGATGAACTTTAACAAAGGAATTTAAAAGAAGTTCGACAATATTCAAAGCTTGCAAACTACAATGTGATCTAATCTTTCTTGGGAGACTAAAGTGTATTCTTGAAGGTGACTTAAACACCGTCCTTTTAAACTGCAAGTGATTCAAAAGAATCAAGCAGAGCTCTTTTAAAGGAATTCCAGCAATTAATCTTACAAATGAATTTATAGGGTAGAATAGATCATTGAGAGGCTCCATTCCATCTTAAAAATCTATTCTTTGAGAATAACTAAGAAAGAAGTTGTACCAATCGCATTTATGAACCTTCTTTGTATTATGAACAAAGAGTCTTAAACACCCAAAACATGATCTCCATAAGTACCATATCAAACAAAACTAGACATTTTTGTCAATCTTTCAATTCTTTGAAGAATAGCAAGCTATGGGAGAAGCTTTATTCTTTTCAAAGATTGATTATTTAAGAAAAAAAGAAGTAATCTTTCTTCTCATAGACTCTAAAAAAAATGATGTCATAGACTTTAAGCAAGCAAAAGAAAAAAAAGCTAACTGGTAATAAAATTATCACATAAACATCAAAGAAAAGATTTGTATTTGATGCGTAACTGGAAAAAAATAATTGGAAAAAAATTGAGTAATCTACATAAAATCAGTCAGGTAAGGTATTGTGTAGTTCAAATTTCGGAGGAATTTCAAGCAAATTGAAATTTTTGGAAAAAACAAATTGGGGATTAGAGGAATTTTGCAAAACTTTTGAAAAATCCACACAAATCAACCACGTAATGTATTGTGGAGTATAAAATCGAATGAACTTTAAGAAAACTGAAATTTTAAGAGCAAAATACAAATTTGATAATGAAGGAATTCTGAATTTATTTTAAGAATTCACCTAAAATCGGTCACGTAATGTGCTATGTAGTATGAAATCGGATGGATACTAAGAAAATTAAAATTTTATGGCAAAACTAAATTGGGGGTTGAAGAAATTTTGTGCATTTTTTGAATAATTCATATAAAATAAGCCACGTAATTGTTAAACAGTTACTAAAATGACAGCTGTCCATTAACAACTAAGCTATATGCAGCTGTTGGTTAGAAGCAGTTAGCTAGTTAGTCTAACTTAATGATTAGGATAAGTGTGATAGCGATGGACAGATAGAGTCTATAAATAGAAGCTTTAGGAGTAGCCGTTAACAATACTTGTACTCGGAATTTTCCTCTCTTTTCAGCTGGTATATACGAAGCCTCTCTTTGATTGAGCTTACAATTTACTTAGTCATTTCTCTTGCATCGTAAAAGTTAACATGGTATCAGAGATCAGAGCATTTAGGGCAGATCTAGGGATTCAACTCGAAGTTTTACACTAGGGATTTTGTAAAATTTGTGTGAAAATGGCGATCGGCGGAGTATCACAGGATAGAGGAGATAACAGAGCATAAGGAGAACCGATGACTGGAAGTTCAATCATAAGTGATTACTATCATCCGTTGCATTTGAGTTCAGCTGATGTATCAGGAGAATTGTCAGTTGGGATTCAACTGTCAAGAATGGAAAATTATACGTTGTCGAGTCGGACAATGGCGATAGTTGCTTGGAAGGAACAAGCTAGGATATATAGCTAGCTCTGTTCTAAGGAGTGATTATGATGGAGAATTGAGGAAGATCTGGGATCGTTGTAATGCTATTGTTATCTCATGCCTAACATGCAATGTGAGCAAGGATTAGTTGAGTGGAATTTGGCACTATTAGAGTGCACATCAGGTATGGCTCGATCTTAAGGAATGATTTGATAAAATCAATGGTTCACAATTGTATTAATTGCATCAGAGTATCTTTACTTTAACACCGAGGGTATCAACATTTTTGATTTACTACACTAAGTTGAAAAACCCCCTGGGATGAGTATGATTCAATATTGCCTCCATCTAGTTGTGATTGTGCCAAAACAAAGGACTATGTAGAGCAATTTCAGTACCAGCGTCTATTACAGTTTTTAATGGAATTAAATGATAGTTACTCACATGCTAGAGGCCAAATCCTAATGATGCATAATTTGCCTAATGTGAATCAAGCATATGCCCTAGTTATCCAGGATGAGAGTCAAAAGGGCATCGCTGGAATTATTCATAAAGAAATTGAATCAATTGCTATGTATACAGAAAGGAGCAAAGGAATTGATGGTTCCTGTTATGGGGTAGTGGATTCTACGACATTATACACTGTTAGAAACACCAACAAGCAGCATTTTCAGAATAAAAATTTCAATATTCTTTACTGTGACTACTACCATGTAAAAGGACATGTTAGAGAGGGATGTAACAAACTAAAAAATATGATTATTGCCATGCTACTGGTCATGTGAAGGATGATTGCTTCATGCTAATTGGTTATCTCAAAAATTGGAAGGACAAAAAGAAAGTAAATGCAGTTGTAGGAGCAGGTCATCTGGAGCAGGGAATGCAGGACCAACAACAGGGCTTAGAAAGAGTAAATATAGTGCTGGGAGAGCAATTGCCGACCCAAGATTAATTGGTGCATCTGATGAACAAAGCTACTCTAGATCAGCTTCAACAAATATCTGAGGTGTTGAATAAAAACAGAAGTGTGAGTCACATGGCAATGTCAATATGACAGGTAAGTCTAATACTGATTTACTAAGTGGATTGTTGATTCCAGGGCTATAGATCACATGATAAGAAATAATATGTACCTAAAAAATAAAAGACTGGTATGAAAAAAAGGGAAAGTTCAATTACCTACAGGTAACTCAGCAACAATTTTCCACATTGGTGATTTCCAATTAAATACAGAAGACAAGATTAATGATGTGTTGTGTGAGCCAACATTCAAGTTTAACCTTTTGTCTGTTAACAAACCGACAAAGGAATTAAATCATTGTGTTTCTTTCTTCCCCACATGCTATATATTTCAGGATCTTTTGTGTGGAAAGGTCAATGTGATTGGTGATTTAGAAGATGGCTTGTATTTTCTAAATTGGAAGAAGCAAAAGGAAAGGAGCAAAATTATATCTGTTGTTACTAAGGTTGAAGCTCTAGCCATTTTGCATAAGGGATTGGGTCATATTCCCATGAGTGTTTTTAGAAGAATAAAGAATTCAATAATAATGGTAGTTTTTCTATTGATTATTGTGATATTTTTCCTCTAGCTAGACAAACCATAATTCCATTTCCTACTAGTAGCACAAGTTCAGATGTTGTATTTGATTTAGTACAAATGGATGTTTGGGGACCTTACAAGGTCCCTACTCACTCTGGCAGAAAGTATTTTCTCACTTTAGTGGAAGACAAATCAAGATGGACATGAACTTTTCAGCTCATTCTAAAATCTAGTGTAATTGTTATTCTAAGACAATTTCTATTAATAATAACAATCAGTTTAACAGGTATGTTAGAGTGTTAGAACAGACAATGCAGGAGAATTCTTTAATGCTAATTGTCATGAATTGTTTACCATGCATGGTAGTATCCATCAAAGATCTTGTCCTTATACTCCACAAAAAAATGATGTTGTGGAGAGGAAACATAGACACCTACTGAAAACTGCAAGAGCTATCAAATTTCAAGGCTACTTACCTAGCAAATACTAGGAAGAATGTATTGAAGCTACTACATATATCATAAACATTATACCTCTATCCATATTGGAAAATAAGTCACTATATGAGCTATTCTATGTGAAGGAACCATCCTTATCTCATATTAAGGTGCTAGGATGTCTTGATTTTTCTACAAACTTATTGAGAGGTGACAAGTTTTCTCCTAACGTTAAAAAGACAATGTTGCTTGGATATACTGCATTACAGAAGAGGTACAAATTGCTTGATATTAAGACAAATACTTTATTTGTGAGAAGAGATGTGAAGTTTTATGAAATAGTTTTTCCATTCCAAACACAAGGACTTAAGTCTGAGGATGATCTGCATTTTCCTATGTCACAACCACCTATTTTAACATATGACCATAGCCCTCGTGTGATCCCTACACCAACTGATGTTCCTATTATTTCTTACAAAAATAAATATTCGTAATTATCCAGTGCATGAAAAAACAAATGAGTTGTCTGATCTTGAGTCCGTAAGTAATAATGATCATATTTTGCTAGAAAATGGTGTTGCACTGGTTGAAAAAAGATATGCAGGTGCTAATATTCCTCAGGAAACAGGTCTCATAGCACCTGTTGTCTTTAGAAAGTCCAACAGGCATACAAAGCCACCCCTTTGGTACACAAACTACGTTTTTCCAAAAAAGAAAACAACATCTGGAAATTATCTATATTCCATTGTAGATGTGATTGATTACCAGAGTATTTCTCCTTCATATAAAAGCTTTGTTACTTAGATGTAACAAAAAAAGAAACCTAGTTCTTATCAAGAAGCTATCAGGGATTCTAGGTAGATTACAACTATGTAGAATGAGATACAAGTTCTAGAAGATAATAACACATGGGTACTCATATAACTTCCTGCAAGCAATAAGGAAATTGGGTGTAAATAGATGTGTAAGATCAAGTACAAGGTTGATGGTGAGATCGATAGATTCAAGGCTAGGTTGGTTGCTAAAGGTTACAACCAAAAAGAAGGTTTGGATTATTAAGAAACTTTTTCCCCTGTTGTAAAAATGGTAACAGTTAGAGTGGTCATTTAATTAAAAGCTACAGATAGTTGGAACATCCATCAAATAGATGTATTCAATGCTTTTTTCCAAGGTGACTTGAATGAGGATATATACATGAAATTACCCTTAGGTTTTAATCATCAAAGTGAGAAAGGGACAGAAGTTGAATAAGTCTCTTTATGGACGTAAGCAAGCAAGTAGACAGTGGAGCATTAAGCTAACAACAACTTTATTTGATGCTGGTTTTCAGCAGAGCCACTTTGATTATTCTTTATTTACAAAACACCATGGAGGCAGTATGGTAGTAGTACTATTTATGTTGATGACTTATTGATAACAGGAAATAATCATGAGATGATATTGGACATAAAGAAGATTCTTCAAGATAAGTTCAAGATTAAAGATCTAGACGAGTTGAGAAATTTCTTAGGTATTGAACTTGCAAGGAGTAAGGATAAAATTCTTATGCACTAGAGAAAATATTGTCTAGAGTTGATATCAGATATGGGATTGTACAACTCAAAGACTGTTGGAGCTCCTATAGAATTAAATCAAAAGCTTACCATATCAGAATTTGACTCATATTTTCCACTTACTAACAACACTGACAAGTTCTTAGAAGATCCTAAAAGTATCAAAAGGTTGTAGGAAGACTACTATTGTAAGACCCCATAAAGTCCTTGTCCACTTCAATCCTATATAGCATGCCAAAAGAGGTCCCAGACTTAGAAAAAATTTAGCAAAGTGTTAAGACTTAGTCTCATTTGACCTTGATATTTCTATGGTCTTATTTTCAATCTTTCCAGCCTTAGATTGTCAATTTTTAAATCGATTCATGATCAGGGTTATCTATAGGTCATCTCGGGTGAGTTTTTAAATTTTTAGACATTGTTTGAGACATGTTTGGATGACATAAATAGTGAGCCGATGCGATCAGGATGTGTCACATTGGACATCGCATCATCACCATCGATATGGCATGTCGGCAATCACGTTGAAACCATCGACGTGATACGTCATCTACAGCGTCACTGGGCATGTTTTGTGCAATTAATCCCAAGTCTAAAAGGGGTAGTTAGGTTATTTCCCCCATGCTAAATCAGTTAAAAACATGAAATTAAGCATGGGAAAGGGAAAAACACATTCATTCTTCACAAAACCTCTCAAGAACAAAACCCCAGGTTCATCAAATTCAAGTTTAAGTCTCAAGAATTCACCAACAATTCTCACAAATTCAGAAATCAAGGTATGTTAGGTATTCATCCTTGGGTTTCTTTCACCCTTGGAGTTCAAGAATCTTTTTTCAAAACTTAGATTATGATTTACATTCTTGAATGGAATTGTGTTCATGTATGCATTGTTGTGTGGGTTTCAAGCCAAGAAGATTTTGTGTTTTATGTAAATAAACTAGATATGTGTTTATTTATGTAACCCTCATGTTAAATCTTTGAATTGTGATGCTGGATGTGCTAGTAAGGACATTCATATATTGCTCATTCTCATGTACAAAAATTATGCATCCTATGTGTTTGACTAAATATCTATGTTAATGAATTGTGCATGGTGACCTATGTGTGATGCTTTTAAAGTTGAGATATGGTTCCATTATCTATGATATTGAGTTTGGGGGTATTAAATACCAAAACTAGCTATTTATCTAGTTTCCAGTCAAAATAAAATGATTTCTGTAGTATCCTAAATAGTAGCATTCAGTCAGTTAACCGAATCAGTATGAGTTCAGTCAAGCCTAGTACAGTCTAGCGATCAGTTCTAGTGTGATTCAGTTCGGAGTAGGATTCAGCACCGACCGAACCTAGGGATGGAGGAATTCCTCCCAATATAGGGTTTGACCCTTAGTAGTGGTCCCTGAGTTATAAAACTACATAGCCAGCGTAGGGTAAATCATCTTTCTGCAAGACTAGGGATGAAGTTACCATATACATCTCATGAGTCTTCCTGCCAGATTAGGGTTGGCCTAGCCGGTATTAGTAACCCATGGAACGGTACTGACACTCTTCCAACTAAGGTCACAAGTTGGATCCCAATTAGCTCATTGGGGCACGTCGGTTAGATGATAGCTCCCACAGTCTTTGTTTCAGTTATTAGTATTCAGTTACCAAAACTTAGTACTTTAGTTTCAGCCTAATTCAGAAAGATAATATATGTTTGGTATTGTATGTTCAGTACTTTCAGTGGTCCCAACTTTACATAGTCTCTCTTCCAGTAACTTCATGATATTTAGTTATTATTTCTCATACACATGAACCCATACATATTACCCTAACCTCACCTAGCATACCAGTATATTTAAAGTACTGACGCATACTCTCTTTATGCTATAATGTCTCATATCATAGGTTCGGACGCTCGGTTTCCTGACCGTACTTAGCCAAATCAGTCGATCAACTGCAGCTACAGTAGTGAGTCCTCATCCATCAAGGACGTGATACTTATTTAGTCATTGCATTACTTATAGTATTTCAGTATTTCAGTTATTTTCAAATAGTAGTTAGAGTTAGTTGGGTCCTGTCCCACCAACTCTTTTATTTTAGATGTTTAGAGGCTTTTAGACACTTTCAGTTAGCAGTTATTCCATGGATGTACTTAGTATTTGTTTTACAGTATTATTGACCTTATGGCATTTTCAACTTTACTTCCATATATGTTTTATGATTATTATTCAGTATTCACAGCAGTTCATGGGTTAGCTTGTGATCTTTTGGGGTCGTAAGCACCATGTGACGCCCTGGGTGTACTCTGGGGGTATTACAAACTTTGTATCAGAGCTAGATTCTAAAGTGTCCTAGGGAGTCTAAAAGCCACGTCAAGTAGAGTCTTGTTCATGGGTGTGTAGCGCGCCACACTTATGGACAAGAGGCTACGAGGCATTTTTAGAAAAAGTTTCCTTCTTTAGTGTTCATATCATGCAAGTGAGCATGAGCTCAAGTTAAACTCTCTACCTAATCCAAATTTTATTTTCATTTATAGAACATGCCTTCTAGAAAGACTAACGAAAAAAGAATTAGGAACCAGCCAGCACCTCCACCCATTCAGGAAGATCCACTAATGAGCACATTTCTCACTCAACATTCAGAGCAGCATTCACCACTGTAACCCATTCCATGGTAGCTCAGAATGTTCGAACAGCTACTGGTCAGTCCAACCAGTGGCCAATACTGCTATAGCTAAAATTTGAGACTTCACCCAAATGAACCCTCTTTAATTTTTGGGGTCTAAGTCTGAAGAGGATCCACAGAAATTCCTTAACATGGTGTAGAAAGTAACAAACATTATGGGGGTGATTGCTAGTGAGAGTGTTGAATTAGTTGTCTATCTTCTGTAAGATATAACTCATACATAGTTTAAGCAGTAGAATGTGGATAGATGCACGGATGCAGGGCCTATAGAATGGGAGGAGTTTGCTACTGCCTTCCTAGATAGGTTCTTTTCATTGGAGTTGAGGGAGGCTAAGGTGTTAGAGTTCATCAACCCGAAGCAGGGCAATATGACTGTGAAAGAGTATTCCCTCAAGTTTACTCAGTTGGCCAGGTATTCTCCTCATGTGGTAGCTGATAGAAGGTATAAGATGAGCAAGTTTGTGTCTTGTATATCTGACAGTATGGTCAAGGAGTACAGGACTGCAATACTAATTAAGAAGATGGAATTGTCTAGGTTGATGTTCCATGCTCAACAGATTGAGGAACAGAATACTAAGGTTAAAGAGAAAGAAAATAAGAAGGCTAGAACAGGTAGCTTCAGTTTTGCTCAACCGAAGTTAGAAGATAGTAACTATCCTCAGTTTTATCCAAAATCTTTTGTCCCAGCTCTGTCTTTGACTATTGCATCGATGCCCGAATTCAAGAATGATAATAAATATAGGGCGCCAAGCTCTAAATCTCAGGGTAGTATGAACAGTGCTCGAATAAATCCTCTTTGCCAGAAATATGGTAGAAACCATCAGGGTGTCTGTAGGGCTGGAAGCAACGTGTGTTTTGGGTATGGTAAGCCAGGCCATAGGATCAGAGAATGTCATCAGGTGGGTTTATAAAGTTAGCATAATCGTCCCCCAGTTCAGTCCGATCGCCCATCTCAGCAGGGTGTCATTTCTACTGTCACCAGTGGGCAGCGCCCAAACAGGCTCTATGTACTTCAGT
>NC_061117.1:199166241-199204227 GCF_002878395.1 Capsicum annuum | reverse complement strand
TTAAGGGTCAACTTGTTTAATACCTTAGAGAGAGAAAGATGATATCCAAGGGGTGTATCTATCATCTGGTATGAGTCAAAGACTCTATTTTCGAGACTTCTAATCTTGAGTCAGTTCCAGTCGCAAGTGAATTTCTAGATTTTTTTCCCAATGATCTTCCCGGAGTTCTTACCGAAAGGGAAATTGACTTCGGGATAGACCTTCTTCCTTACACTCAACCCATATCTATTCCTCCATACAGAATGGCTTCAACTGAACTTAAAGAGTTGAAAGAACAGTTGAAAGACCTCTTAAACAAAGGGTTCATCAGGCCCAACGTATCTCCTTGGGGTGCACCTATTCTATTCGTGCGAAAGAAAGACGGTTCTCTTAGAATGTGTATAGACTACCGTCAGTTGAACAAAGTCACCATAAAAAATAATACCCACTTCCTAGAATTAATGACTTGTTTGACCAACTTTTGGGTGTTAGTTACTTTTCTGAGATAGACCTCAGATCCGACTATAGTCAGCTCAGAGTAAGAGAATGTGGCATTCTGAAAATAGCTTTCAGAACTCGGAATGGTCACTTCAAATTTATGGTCATGTCATTTGGTCTTACCAATGCCCCAGCAGCTTTCATGGATTTGATGAACCTCGTGTTCAAGAAGTACTTGGATATGTTTGTTATAGTCTTCATCGATGACACTCTTGTTTACTCCCACAATGAAAACGATCACGTAAATCATCTTAGAATAGTATTACAGACTCTCAAAGCCTATCAGATATTCGCCAAATCTAGTAAATGAGAATTTTGTCTAAGGTCAGTAGCTTTTCTTGGTCACATAGTTTCCGGTGATGACATTAGATTGACCTTCAAAAGACTAAAGCTATGAGAAATTAGCCCAGACCTATCTCTCCATCATATATTAGGAGTTTCTTAGGTTTGGATGGCTATTATCGATGGTTTGTTGAAGGATTTTTATCTATTGCATCCCCCATGTCCATATTGACTTAGAAGAAAGTCAAGTTCCAGTGGTCAGATTCTTGTGAGAAGAGTTTTTAGGAGTTGAAGACTCGACTCACTACAGCCCTAGTTTTTACTTTGCCTGATGGTTCAGACAGATTTTTTGTATACTGTGATGCTTCCAGAGTTGTCTTGGGGTTTGTTTTAATGCAGAAGGGTAAGGTCGTAGCCTACGCCTCTAGACATCTTAAGCCCCATGAAAAAAATTATCCCACCCATGATCTTGAACTAGTAGTGGTTATGTTTGCCTTAAAGATTTGGAGACACTATTTGTATGGGGTGCATGTTGATGTATACACAGACCACAAAATCCTGCAGTATGTGTTTTCGCAGAAAAACCTAAACTTGCATCAGTGAAGGAGGTTAGAGTTGTTAAAAGACTATGACATGAGTATTTTATATTATCTGGGCAAGGCCAATGTAGTGGCAGACACCCTCAGTAGGTTTTCCATGAGTAGTGTTAGTCACGTTGAGAATGGTAAGAAGAAGTTTATTCAAGAAGTTTATCGGCTTGCCAGACTAGGTGTCCGTTTGGTTGATTCGACTGAAGATAGTGTTTGGGTGCAGAATAGTTCAGAATCATCTTTAGTTTTTGAGGTGAAAGAAAAGCAGGACAGGGATCCCAGTTTAGTTAAGCTGAAAGAGTCAGTTAGAGACCAAAAAGTAAAGGTTTTCTCCCAAAATGAAGATAGTGTGTTGCATTGTCACGGTAGGCTATGTGTGACATGTGTAGATGATGTGAGATAGCTAGTTCTTGTTAAAGCGCATGGTCCTTATTACTCTTCATCTAGTGCCCACTAAGATGTACCACAACTTGCGGGAAGTCTATTGGTGGAGTGGGATGAAGAGAGACATTGCAGAGTTTGTGGCTAAGTGCTCTACATGTCAGATGGTAAATATTGAGCACCAAAAGTCTAGTGGTTCCATGCAGGAGTTCATTATTCTCACATAGAAGTGGAAAAAAGTGAACATGGCCTTCATGACGGGTTTGCCTCGTACTCATCGTCAGCACGATTCAATTTGGGTCATTGTAGACAGGATAACCAAGTTCGCCCATTTCTTGCCAGTCCATACTTTCTATTCAGTTGAGGACTATGCCAAGCTCTATATCAGAGAATTGGTAAGGGTACAAGGTATCCTATTATCCATCGTTTCAGATAGAGGTGCGCAGTTTGCCTCTTACTTTTAGAAAGCTTTCCAAAAAGGTCTTGGTACCCAATCCACCTCAGTACAACCTTCTACCTTCAGAAAGATGGTCAAGCAGAAAGGACTATTCAAACTTTAGAGGATATGTTGAGAGCGTGTGTAGTTGACATTAAGGGCCACTGGGATGACCATTTACCTTTGATTAAGTTTGCGTATAATAATAGCTATCATTCCAGTAATTAGATGGATTCATTCGAGACTTTTTATGGGAGAAGATATAGATCTGTAATTGGTTGGTTTGAAGTAGGTGAGGCAGCGGTGGTAGGGCTTGACTTGGTGTTTGATGCTTTAGAGAAAGTATAGTTGATCAGGGAGAGGCTTAAGATAGCCTAGAGCCGGCAGAAATCGCATGTAGATATAAGAAGGAAAGATCTTAAATTTGAGATTGGCGACTTTGTGTATTTAAAAATCTCTCCTACGAAGGGAGTGAAGAGGTTTGGTAAGAAGGGAAAGCCTAATCCCCGATATATTGGTCCTTATAGGATTCTGAGTCATTTCGGTAAGGTAGCCTATGAACTTGAGTTGCCTGTAGACTTAGCATTAGTGCATACGGTGTTTTATGTCTCATTGTAAAAGAAGTGCATAGGTGACACAACAGTTGTAGTCCCCGTAGAGAGTGTAGATGTTCAGAATAGTCTCTCTTATGAAGAAGTCCCAGTCAAAATCCTCGATCGTCAGACTCGCAGACTAAGGAACAAAGAAGTTCTCTTGGTCAAAGTTCTTTGGATGAACCAGTCCGTTGAGGGAGCCACTTGGAAAACAGAAGCAGGCATACGAACCAAATACGCTCATATCTTCTCCACAAACTCAGAATCAGCCTAAGGTAACAATCTTCCTTAGATTTATTCTGTTTAATGCTTAAGATCCAGCTGCATATCATTCTCATACATTCATGCATTCATGAATCAGTTCAGTCATGTGTCATGTCTCAAGATTCAGTCATGTTTTAGCTTTACACGTCAGTATAGTCATAGTACCTCAATGCCTCTTAGCTTAATTAGTCTCATTCGAGGACGAATGTTCTCAGAGGGGAGATATTGTAAGACTCCGCAAAGTCCTAGTCCACTTTAATCCTATATAGCAATCCAAGGTCCCAGACTTAGAAAAAAATTAAGCAAATTGTTAAGGCTTAGTCTCATTTTGACCTTGATATTTCTATGGTATTATTTCTGATCTCTCCGGCCTTAGATTGTCAATTTTTAAGTCGATTCATGATAAGGGTTATCTATAGGTCATCTCGGGTGAGTTTTGTAATTTTCAAACATCTTTTAAGATATGTTTGGATAACCAAAACAGTGATCCAAAGAGATTAGGACGCGTTACGTTGGCCATCGCATCGTCACTTTAGACGTAGCGCGTCGGCAATTGCGTCGACACCATTGATGCGATGCATCGTCTGCAGTGTCGTTGGGCATATTTTGTGCAATTAATCCCAAGTTTAGGAGGGAAGTTGGGTTATTTCCCCATGCTAAATTAGTTCAAAACACGAAATTAAGCATGGGAAAAGGCAAAAAAAAAATTCATTATTCACAAAACCTCACAAGAACAAAACCCCAGGTTCATCAAATTCAACTGCAAGTCTCAATAATTCACCAACAATTCTCACAAATTCAGAAACCAAGTTATGTTAGGTCTTCATCCTTGGGTTCTTTCCATCCTTGGAGTTCAAGAATCCTTTTTCAAAAATTAGATTATGATTTACATTCTTAAATGGAATTGTGTTCATGTATGTGTTGTTGTGTGGGTTTCAAGCCAAGAAAATTTTGTGATTTATATAAATAAACTAGAATGTGTGTTGATTTATGTAACCCTCATGTTAAATCCTTAAATTGTGATGTTGAATGTGGTAGTCATGACATTCATATATTGCTCATTCTCATGTACAAGAATTATGCATCCTTGGTGTTTGACAAAATATTTATGTGAATGAATTGTGCATGGTAACCTATGTGTGGTGCTTTTAAAGTTGAGATATATTTTCATTATCTATGCTATCGAGTCTTGGGGATATTGAATACCTAAAATTAGTTGTTTATCTAGTCTCTAGTCGAAATAGAATGATTTTTGTAGTATCATGAAGAGTAGCATTCGGTCAGTTAACAGAATCAGTGTGAGATCAGTCAAGACTAGTACAGTCTAGTGATCAATTCTAATATCAGTTCAGTTGTGAGTAGGATTCAGCACCGAGCTAACTCAGGGATGGGGACATTCCTGCCAGTATAGGGTTTGACCCTTAGTAGCAGTCTTTGAGTTACAGAACTACGTAGCCAGCATAGGGTAAATCGTCTTCCTGCCAGACTAAGATTGACGTAACCATATACATTTTATGAGTTTTCCTGCCAGATTAGGGTTGACCCAGCCAGTGTTAGTAACCCGTGGCACGGTACTGGCACCCTACCAACTGGGGTCACAGGTTGGATCCCAATCAGCTCATTAGGGTATGTCGGTCAGATGATAGCTCCCACAGTCTCAGTTTCGGTATTCAATATTCAGTACAGAACTCAGTTTAGTTCTATATGATCATGACTTATGATTATCAATTATTTAGCTATCAGAAATTCAGTACTTCAATTTTATTCTGAACTTTCAGTTATCAGTATTCAGTTACCAAAACTCAGTACTTCAATTTCAGTCTAATTCAGATAGATGATATATGCTTGGTGTTATATGTTCAGTACTTTCAGTAGTCCCAACTTTGCATGTACTCTCTTTCAGTAACTTTATGATATTTAGTTATTATTACTCATGCACATGAACCCATGCATATTACCCTAATCTTACCTAGCGTACCAGTGCATTCAAAGTACCGACGCATACTCTCTTTATGCTATGATGTCTCATATCATAGGTTTGGACGCTCGGGTTCCTGACTATACTTAGCCAGATCAGTTGATTAGCCGCAGCTACAGTAGTGAGTCCTCATCTACCGAGGACATGATACTTATTTAGTGATTGCATTACTTACAATATTTCAGTATTTCAATTATTTTCAGACAGTAGTTGGAGTTAGTTGGGGCCTATCCCACCAACTTCTTTATTTCAGATGTTTAGAGGCTTTCAGACACTTTTAGTTAGCAGTTATTTCGTAGATGTACTCAATATTTGTTTTTTAGTATTATGGACCTTATGGATTTTTCAGCTTCACTTTCGTATATGTTTTATGATTATTATTCAGTATTCACAGCAGGTACCAGTCATGGGTTAGCTTCCGATCCTTCAGGGTCGTGAGCACCTTGTTATGCCCAAGGTATACTCTCGGAGTGTTATAACTATTGACTATAACCACGCCATACATTGCACTTACAGTTCAACTTTTGAGTCAATTCATGCATAAACCTAAAATATCTCATATGGAGGTAGCGATAAGAGTGTTCAATTATGTCAAGCATTTACCAGGATTAGCAATTCTTATGACATCTAAAGGTACAAAGTAGTTGAGAGCATTCTGTGATGCAAATTGGGTATCATGCCCAAACACCAGGAAATCAATCACTGACTACCTTATTTTTTATAAAGATTCTTTGGTTTCTTGGAAATCAAAGAAGCAAAATACTATCCAAGAAGCTCAGCAGAGGCTGAGTACATGAGTTTGGCATCTACTGTGGCTGAGATTGTATGGTTAGTTAGAGTATACAAGGAATTGGGAGTTGATATTGCTTTGCTAGTGTCTATATGTAGTGATAGGAAGTTTGTAATTTGAATTGCCGCTAATCCAGTGTTCCATGAAAGGCTAAGCACATAGATATAGTCTACCACTTTATCAGGGAGAAGATTCATCTTGGAATAGTTCTACTAACATATCTATCTACATAAATCAGAGCAGCTTGTAGATTTACTTACCAAAGGCCTTACAATAGTTCAACATACTTATTTGCTTACCAAGATAGGCATGAAGAATGTGTTTCATACGCCTAGCTTGAGGGAGGATGTTAAATAGTTACTAAAATGTACATCTGCCCATTACCAGCTAAGTTGTATACAGTTGTTGGTTAGAAACGGTTAGCTAGTTAGTTAATCTAACTTAATGATTAGGTCAAGTGTGATAGTGATAGACTGGTAGAGTCTATAAATAAAAGTTTTAGGAGTAGAAGTTAACAACACTTGTACTCAGAATTTCTCTCTCTTTTCAGGTGGTGTATACAGAGCCTCTCTTTGACTGAGCTTACAATTTACTTAATCCTTCCTCTTGCAATGTAAAAGTTAACAGTAATGTACTATGGAGTACAAAACCGAATGAATTTTAAGGAAATTGAAATTTTTATGGCAAAAATTAAGTTGGGAATTGAAGGAATTTTACAATTTTTTTGAATTATCTACATGAAATCAGCTACCTAATGTACCGTGGATTACCAAATCGGATAAACTTTAAGCAAATCGAAATTGAAATTTTCAGGGAAAAATACAAATTTGAGATTGGAGGAATTTTAAAATCTTTTTTAGAAATTCACACAAAATCAATCACGTAATGTACTGTGTAGTGCGAAATCAAATAAATTTTAAGGAAATTAAAATATTTATGGCAAAAACTAAATTGGGGATTGGGGGAATTTTTTTTTAAAAAAAGAATAATCCATACAAAATCAGCCACGTAATGTATGTAGTACGAAATTGGGTGAACTTTAAGGAAATGGAAATTGAAATTTTTAGGGCAAAACACAAATTTGAGATCAGAGGGATTTTTTAAATTTTTTTTACGAATTCACACAAAATCAGTCATGTAATGTCTTGTGTAGTACAAAATCGGATGAGTTTTAAGAAAATTAATTTTTTTATGGCAAAAATGAAATTAGGAATTGAAGGAATTTCGCAAAATTTTTGAATAATCCACATAAACTCAGTCGCATAATGTATTATGGAGTATGAAATTATATGAATTTTAAGAAAATTAAAATTTATA
This sequence comes from Capsicum annuum, assembly GCF_002878395.1. Lineage (NCBI taxonomy): Eukaryota > Viridiplantae > Streptophyta > Magnoliopsida > Solanales > Solanaceae > Capsicum > Capsicum annuum. The sequence continues at coordinate 199,197,119 of NC_061117.1, read as the reverse complement.
TGGCAAAAATCAAAGTGGAGATTGGAGGAATTTCGCAAAACTTTTAAATAATTCATGCAAAATCAACCACGTAATGCACAGTGGAGTACTAAATTGAATTAACTTTAAAAAAAATTGAAAGTGAAATTTTAGAGCCAAATACAAATTTGGGATTGGAGGAATTTTGAAATTCTTTTAAGAAATCTACACTAAATAAGCCACGGAATATACTGTGTAGTACGAAATCAAATGAATTATTAAAAATAATAATTAAAATTTGTATGGTAAAAGAAAAATTTGGGATTAGAGGATTTCACAGAATTTTTAAATAATCCATACAAAATCAGTCATGTAATGTACTGTGGAGTATGAAATCAGATGAACTTTATGAAATTAAAATTGCAATTTCAAGAGCAAAATACAAATTTTGAATTGGTGAAATTTTGAATTTTCTTTTAAATCCACACAAAATCAACTACGTATTGTACTGTGTAGTACGAAATCGGATAGATTTTAAGAAAATTGAATTTTTTATGACAAAAATTAAATCGGGGATTGAAGAAATTTTGAATTTTTTTTGAATAATTCACACAAAATCAGCCACGTAATGTACTGTGAAGTATGAAATCAAATGAACTTTAAGAAAATTAAAATTTTTAAGGCAAAATATAAATTTGGGAATGGGGAAATTTTGAAATTTTTTTAAGGAATCCGCACATAATTAACCACCGTAGTACAAAATCAGATGAATTTTAAGAAAATTAAATTTTTTATGGCAAAATGAAATTTGAAATTGAAGAAATTTTGTAAAATTTTTAAATAATCTACACAAAATCATCCATGTAATGTACCGTGGCATACGAAATTTGATGAATTTAAGTAAAGTTTAATTCAAGGGAAAAAACAAGTTGGAAATTGCAGGAATTTTGTAAAATTTGTAACGAATCCACAGAAAATTAGCCACGTTATGTTCAATGGAGTACGAAATCGGATGAATTTTGAAAAATTAAAAATTTTAAGAGAAAAAACAAATTAGGATTTGATAAAGTTCGAATTTTTTTAACAACCCCACAGAATATCAGTCACCTAATGTACTGTAGAGTATAAATATGAAACTAATCCACAAAAAATGAGCCATATAAGGTACTGTGGAGTCCGAATCGTATGAATTTAGCAATTTACCATTATAGATGGATGGGTCTAATGCCCCAAACAAAAATTTCTAGACAATTGTATCATAATATTTGAAGCGGATAAAAATCAAATTTACAATCCATGGACATGCTCAGTTATCATTAAATTAATGGTGCAAAAAATGAGTCACCAATACTTAAAAAGGCAACTAGCTCTCCTTTGAAAATCCTCCGAGGAACTCACCCTAATTGATTGGGGATTTGACTAAATAATCAGATTCCTCAAAGAAGAGAATATGCTTAAAGCCTCGTAAAATGAATCCTGATTTATTAATGGGTTCTTTCTTACTGTTAAGAAATAATAACCAAATTTCATAGCATCACAAGCCAAAGAAACTCTCACGACCTTATGAATTCGATTATCACAATTATCCATGTAATACTACGATCATACTATTCTATCCAAAGTAGGAAAAAGGTTAGATTGGTTGTTTAAAACAGATGCATGTACATCTGCAATTCTTAGGGGAATATATACTCGTATCAGTGTAGAAGTCTAAATGGATAAACCCGTTAAAGAATTAAGTATTTATAGGATACCACTGCTAAAGCATAATTTATGAGGGAACAGACATAGTATGTAAAAAGTGTGGACATCTAGGATACACATCGCTTTATCGTCAAAAACATGTAGAACCCAGTACAATTGGATAAGGTCCAAATGCGACGTCTCAATCAAGTCCCACAGAATACAACACATATAGTCCACAAGAGGACTGAAAAACAGTTAATTTCTCAAAAAATACCAAGCGAAAAAAAAGGGAAGTTGAAAAAGTAAGTCCAGAACCTTCTACTCAAAATAAAAGCGTTAATCTTTTTAATACCACTATATGTAAGTTTCTAGATTGAAAAACTCTAAATTATAAGGTAAAAAAAAATCTTCCTACTGCCGTAAATAATTTCAATAACTTTAAGCAAAAATAAAATAAAATTACACAACTATCAAGCCATATTCTTATACATTAAGCAATGTCACACCCCTTTTTCGCTCGAAGAGGGTCGAGCGGTTTTTTTTAATTAAAGTGATAGTTTTAAATAGAGATTATTTTATTTACAGAGTCACCATTTGGAATTGAGTAATGGTGTTTCAAGTCACCTTATTGAATTCCTAATTAAAATGAAATGACTCTTTATTGGTCTGCGAAAATAGAAGATCGGGTAAGAAATTATGTTGACCGAGGGGAAGGTATGAGGCTTCCCTCAAGTCCTGTAGTTCTAGCACGATTGCTTTTATCAACTTATATTTACATTTAACTATTTTGGATAAATTATGTTTGTAGGCCAGAATTCGCTCATTTCTATTATACCAATAATATTTGTCTATACCTCTTGGATTAAGTTAGTAGAAGTTAATTTTAGGACGATCTTTGCTGAGGTGCAATATTACATCCCCGAATTAATTTAAACGTCTCAGAAAGATGCGTATGCCACATTCTTAATTGAGACAAATATATTAAAAGTGCCTAAAGCTTTTCTAGCGTTAAAAAGCATTCGTTCATCTCTTGTAAACTTGAGACCATTTTTCTTATCTAATTTTACTCTTTTCACTCTTTTCTATCAAATTGACAACGGGTCTTAGATTATTCCGCAACTCGCCTCGTTCTTTTACAAATATTTTTTCCTCTCCTTGTTTTTACTAGTTATGATGGATCTTGAATAAATTTGTAACCCATCTCACTCAAACTCATAGTATATATAATTTACTCCGGGCCTTAAACAATAATTATAGGTTCCAGAATATTTTCAAACTTAATCAACCCATAATAACAGAATATCATATTTCTCCATTAACGTCAACATGAAAAGACATAGAAAAAAATTAAATTCCCATCATGTCAGTTACTAGCTCCAAATTAGTATTAGTTCATTCTTATATCTCTTTAATAATTACAGGAATGAATAAATGAGAAAAGAGAAAAAAAATGCAACACGTAAACTTCTATTATTGTCAGAGTTCATACATGAACATGATACATTCAAAAGTACAAGACATCAAGGTGGACTTTGAATCAACTAGTGGTTTACCCGCTGTTTATATTTTTCTCTACCGACATAAATTTAAATATTAAACATATTTTTTAACATAATTTTGTACCATTGATTAAGTAACCAATAGTAATTACTAAAAAGTAATGATAAGAAAGATTTAGAAGCGCTGCATCAGCACTACAATAGGCCAAAGTGACACATAGAGAATCATACTGGAGCAATCGTGTCATTGTTACTATAATTCTAAGAAGTTAATAAACTCAAAAGAGTTGCATTTACAACCAGTGTATACCTCGTTTTTCATTCTTCATATTACTACATTTTCTTTTCCTGAGTATTCTTTTATTCCCGTGTGTTATCTGCATCTGTTTTTCTTCTAACGTTTCCTTTTGTGTGTGCATATGCCTGGCTACTGTGTGTGTGAATAATAAATTTTACAACAACAACAATAATATACCCAGTGTATTCCCACCTAGTTGGGTCTGGGAAGGGTAGAGTGTATGTAGGCCCTATCACTAACACAGGTGAAGTAGGGAGGATGTTTCCGATAAACCCCCGGCTTAAAACCAATAACAATATAACAAACACAAAACATATATGCATATAAACTTATATAGTATGCAAAATAAACTAACAACGCTAGCCACAAGATAATACTAAAGCCACAAGATAATAATAAAAATTATATATCCAAAACCATAGAAATTATTTTTTGCGTTATTTTTTCATTTAAAAATTATTATTCTTGTGCATATTGTACATTATGATCCTTCATAATAAATAGTAAACATACTTTCGAATAGTGCATTTCTGATCGCCCTTGTTTTTTCGTTTTCACATGTATGCATGCATGAATTATATGTTGTAGTTATAACACAACTGTACACTAATTAATTATATGTCAATTGAGTGTAACTTTACATTTTTAAACACTAATAACTTTAACAATTATCTCATTTAAATTCAAAACCTATCTAATGAACAACATTTCGAAACGACAAATAAGTAATATGGATATTGAGCAAACTACATAGAAATAATAAACTACACACACTAAATAATATAAAAGTCATTGAAATAACTTCATTTATGCTCGATTTCATATGAAAATTTATTACGAATAAAGGAATCGAATAAGAGCCTGTGTTCTAGAATAACTAAAGTATAAACAAGAAGTCCTTCACCGAAAACTCGAAATAGAAATCCAAACTCAACTCGTCGCTCTTTTTTCTTTCTTTTTCCTCTTTTTCACTTTATTTTTTTCTCATCTGTGTCTTTTTTTTTTCTTTCTTCTCACTGTTTCTCCTCTCTTTTTCACTTTCAATTTTTCTTTTGGTTTCTGTGCCTTTTCTCTCTATGTCTTGTTTGTTCTTTTTTATGTCCACAAATATTGTTCTCTGCTTTTTCTTCCTCCCTGTATGTTGTCTGTGTGTGTTAATATATAATGTTTAAATGAGTGTGCAGTTAAGGGAGTTTTTGGTGTAAGTGGAGAAGAGGTTAAGGGAAATGTAGGGGTGGTAGGGGTAGTTTTATTAGGATTAGATTTCTCCCTTTTTAATTTAAAATATAGATAAAATAAATAATGATAATGAAAGAATATTAAATAATTAATTTTTATATTTAAGAAAATATAATAGAAATATAACTAACCTAAAAAAATATCATTAAGAGAATAATAAAATTACCAACTTATTTATTGAAATATAAATTAAAAGAAAAATATTTTTTTAAAATTTTTCTTATTATATTCAAATATAAATAAAACATATAAAACATGTCCTAAAATAAGTCTATTTTTTGAAATTTTTTAAATGAAGCTTTCTAAAAATAAAACAAGAGCTAAAAATTATAATTTGATGCAAATAAATATTTAATGTTAAAAATAAGTTAAAGCTCGGGGAGGGTCAAAAATCACGTGTCTACATTTTGCCCCTCTTTGTTTGAAATCTCATAGAGTTTTTATACAAAGAAGTAGACAATGAAATGAGTTTTAGCCCTTCGATTATTTGAAAGGGTAGAATATAAAAAAAGATATGATCGAGTCTTGGTTTGAATTGCCTACATAATCTGACTTATAAGAAAATCAGGTCATTTGTAGTACAATAAGGAAAAATAATGAGACAATCAGTTAGAGGTTGAGTGAGGTTCGGCCGAGTCTCCGATTCGCGCCTTTTGCTTTTACATCCAAATGAAAAACAAAAATTAAAAATGAAGATACAAGCGAAAGATCCTATCTATGCAGCTTTTCTGGAATCTTGACTTGAATATTCATGATTTCTCAAGTGGTGAGACAGTTGTTATTTTGAGTTGAATTTGAAAAATGAAATGTTCCTCCATATCAACTATTGGTATTGTAGATGAACTTGAAAATTGACCTATTCTTCAGACTGACGCTTTTGACTTGAACTTGAAAATCTTCACCCTATTCTTCAGGCGGGCTCCTGACTTGCAATTTTTTCACTCTATTCTTCAAGAAGGCTCCTGACTTGCAATTTCTTCACCCTATTATCGAGGCGGGCTTCCTAATCTTCAAAATCGAAAGTTATTCCTATTCTCCAAACATGTTCCTTAACTCAAAATAAATAGTGAACTAGAATAATAAAGTCTTATTATTCAGGAGGGTTCTGAGCTGAAAAATAAAGTCCCATTATTCAGGAGGGCCCTGAACTGAAATAAAACTCCATTATTCAAGAGGGTCCTGAGCTGAAAGTAAAATCCCATTATCCAGGAGGGTCCTGAGCAGAAAGTAAAGTCCCATTATCCAGAAGGGTTCTGTCATGCCTCAAATCCTATTGGGGAGGACTGACACCCGTAACCGAGGAGGCCCGGGAGAACCAGCTCATAACCTTATACTTCCCATGCATACCTCTATGACAACCCGAAATTCGGACAGTATCATGTCGCATATAAAAGGAAATAATCACCTGTATAAGCTCGAGCACACATATATATGTATATACAATACTTGGCCATTGGAGCCATCACATTTATTAACAAAACACCACCTTGACTGTACATTAGGCCTACAAAGCCTCTAGATAATACACTGAGTTTAACTAAGGTCGGGATACACCTCGCCATATAAATAACTTCTATACAATACCAAAAGTGACTGGATATGACACGGAAAGCCGCAAAGCAAACTGGAGCTCACCAAAAGCAGCTGGATATCCTGACTCCTACTTGTGCGGTGTATGAGCTGAGGTACCTGTGCCTGCAGCATGAAATGCAGGTCCCCCGTTGGGGACGTCAGTACGAAATATGTACTGAGTATGTAAAGCTGTAGATAATCACATATGATATAGGAGCTCAATAGAAATCAGAAACAAGTGAATAAATCGTAATAGGAGTGGACCACACTTACTAGAACTTGTGACAACCTATACATTATATTTATTCTATCACTTTACCTTCGTTCTTATCATCTTTGTAATCATTACTGTACTGTACTGTGACCATTAGGCTGCCTCCAATACATATCAACTGGGATCGACCCATGATAGGCTTATGCCCTTGGGATACCACCCATAAATACATAAATAGGGATTGACCCATGATAGGCTTATGCCCCTGGGATACCACTCGATAAGAGAGAACTTCCATCACTTAGTTTAATTAATCTTTGAGATTGTTATTTCGGTTGCCACTGCATTTTTAATACCTTGAAACAATGATACATCAATAAGAGACGTATAAATAGACCATCAATGCAATAACAATGAAGTAAGAACTCATTGGTACATCAATGAAGTGTTTTGGAGTCATCAATGCCATAACAATAAAATAGGAACTTATTGGTATATCAATGAAACGTTTTGGAGTCATTAATAGCACATGGATCTTGTTTGAGTATCCGAATACCTTCTGACATTCATTAGTACAATAAACATGAAAGATTTGAAAAACAAGTAAGTATTGGAATGTCTTGACATCTTGTAGGGTAGAAACAAGTTCATTGGTAATGTAGGACATCATACAAAACCATTATGGATCACATGTTATTGAATAACTTTGAAAACTTTCTTAATAGAACAATTGTTCACTTTCATGCCAAAGATATGGTATAAAGTATGCTTTACATACCTGACAGTCAACCTTTAATACTAGTCCCAAATGGACTTCCTGTCTTTTCGGATTACTTATCTACAATGAACATATATAGAAATCTAGTATTAGCAACCAAACGTCATAATTCAATTATTTGAATTCACCAAACTAGTGGTTAAGTAGTAAGCCTTAATTACACCATAAAGGGTGTCACCTTAACCCTCTTATACTCCAATTGCATTCACATGCCATGCATATTCATACAACATCCTCCAATATTAAGTTTGGATTCATTTATCCTTCCAACCAATCCATTAAACCAAATTGAGCCATAGACATAAATAATCATCAATTCAATAGTATATCACCATATCCACCTTCCACAATTCGATATAACCAAACCATGCAAAATAGTCCATAACCCTATTTCTATCACCTTCCAATAACATCCAATATATATAATCCTTTATCACACATATACATATGGAAAAGAACAAAGGCAAACAATATTCATACCTTAGAATTCACCTATTGATTATGCAATCCTATTTGCACAAATAATAGGTGCCGTTCGAAGCTCTCGAGATGACAAACGCAGTTATCGAATTACTTTGGAATTTCTACGGTTGAATCAAAAGTAATTTAAAGGTCAAATTTGGCTAGGGTTTGTTCTTCCTCAATGATTGATGATGATGAAAATGAGTTTTTGAACTCATATACATGTATATATACACATATTTCCGTCCATAATATCATAGGAAATGACCAAAATGCCTTTAAAATTTAAATAATGTCAAATCTGTCCTTTGGTGGACTGTTTTAATAAGCTAAAGTAGATCGACCATAACTCTTTGCTACGATATCGGATTTGGGTGAAATTGGTATTGTTGGAAGGATAATTCAAAGGGATTTTATTTCATATAAAGTAAGCCACCCAGTTCGTCTTGTACAAGGAGTTATGGTCATTTGAAGTTGACCCTAAAAATCTGTTTTGATAGGCTGAAGTAAAACGAATATTAGTCCTTACTCAGACGTTGGATTTGGATAAAACCAATTGAATTGGAAAGAAGACTCAAAGATCTTTCTTTTCATAGGTCGCAGATCTCCCAGTTCATTATATTAAGGGAGTTATGATCATTTGAAGTTGACCTAAAAATTTGGCTGGCCTCAGTAGTTTGTGTGCAGGAAATTTTCCTGCACATTTACTATTCCCAAATATACCGGCCACCGTTTTATAGTTTCGAACAAGCTCGATTATATCCGAAACCTATCCGTTTTTGGAAATCTTTATATCGTTGGAAAGCCTATTCAATAACCTTCGCATGGATCGATCAACGGGAAAATTCTAGTATAAATGAAATAAAAGATTAATTCCATATAAATAAGACCAATACATGTACTTAAATACGCCAATACACGTACTTGAATATGGGGTTTTACAGGTTCCGAGTAGAAAGTAAAGTCCCATTATCCAGGAGGTCCTGAGCAGAAAGTAAAGTCCCATTTCCAAGAGAGTCCTGAGCAGAAAGTAAAGTCTCATTATCGAGGAGGGTCCTCAGCATAAAGTAAATACCCATTATCTATGAGGGTCTCGAGAAGAAACTAAAATTCCATTATCCAGGAGGGTCCTAAGCAGAAACTAAAGTCCCATTATCCTAGATGGTCCCGATCAGAAACTAAAGTCCCATTATACATATGGGTCCTAAGCAAAAAGTAAAGTCCTATTGTCCAGGAGGGTATTGAACTGAAAATAAAGTCTCATTATTCAGGAGGGTCCTAAGCTAAAATAAAATTCCATTAGCAAGGAGGTTCCTGAGCAAAAAGTAAAATCACATTATCCAGAAGGGTCCTTAGCTGAAAAGTAAAGTTCCGTTACCTAGGAAGGTCCTGAGAATAAAGTAAAGTCCTATTATCTAGGAGGGTCTTGAGCATAAAGTAAAGTCCCATTATACAAGAGGGTCATGAGCAGAAAAAATCCATTATTCAGGAGGGTCCTGAGCAGAAAGTAAAATCCCATTATTCAAGAAGGTACCGAGCAAAAAATAAAATCCCATTACCCAGGTGGGTCCTGAGCATAAAGTAATATCCCATTATCCAGGAGGGTCCTGTGTACAAAGTAAAATCTCATTATCCAGAGGGTCCTGAGAAAAAAGTAAAATCCCATTATCTAGGACGCACCTGAGCAGAAAATAAAATTTTATTATTCAGGAGGGTCCTAAGCATAAAGTAAAATCCCATTATCCAGGAGGGTCCTGAGCAGAAAATAAAATCTCATTATCCAAGAGGATCCTGAGCATAAAGTAAAGTCCCATTATCCAAGAGGGTTCTGAGCATAAAGTAAAGTCCTATTATCCAGGAGGGTCCTGAGCATAAAGTAAAATCCCATTATCCAGGAGGTCTTGAGCAGAAAATAAAATCCCATTATTCGGGAGAGTCCTGAGTATAAGGTAAAATCACATTATCCATGAGGGCCCTAAGTAGAAAATAATATCCCATTATCCAGGAGGGTACTGAGCAATAAAATTCCATTATCCAGGAGAGTCCTAAGTAGAAAATAAAATCCCATTATCCAGGAGGGTCCTAAGCAGAAAAACAAAATCTCATTATTCAGAAGGGTCTTGAGCTGAAAATAAAGTCTCATTAACCAGGAGGGTTGTAATACCCCATATTATTCTCAGCTCAGTTCAACTTCTAGTTACATGCATAAAGGGCTTAAGGCTAAATTTCACTTAGTGTTGGGGACTTAGTCATTTTTAAGGCCTCTAAACTTTGAGGATTATTAATTTGGTCTTTCCAACCCTGAAATATTAACTTTTGAGTTAATTCATGTTCAGAGATATAAGGAGCATATCTCGGAAAATTTTTAGATTTTTTGGATGGGGTTTGGGTGATGTTTGGATCACGAAAGTAGAGGGTTGCCGTGATAAGGCCGCATCGCGGTAATAGTCCTATTCTTATGTTCACCGCATCGTGGTGAGGGAATTCAATGACCGAGATAGGACCGCATCGCGGTAAGCGTGTTACGCCCAGTTTTAATTTAAATGCCTAAGGGGAAATTGTGTCTTTTCTCCCTCAACCCAATCGTCCATAACATGAATTAGGACATCAATTAGGGCATTATTTTCCCTTCTTCTCCAAATCCCTCTCAAGAAAATCCTCTTCTTTTTCCTAAGAACACAAATTCAATTTCTCTATTCATAAGAAATTAAGAATTCAAGTTTCCCAAGTTCAAGAACCTTCAAGAAAGCATCAAGAATAGCATTCTTCCTTTTAATTTAAAAGCTTTAGGTATGTGGGATGTTCATTCATGGGTTTCTTTTACCCATGGAGCCCAAAACCCTTTTTTTGATTAAAGATTGAATTTTTCTATCATTATGGTATTTTTGTATTGCTTAAGATGGGTTAAATTCATGTTTCCACGGTAATTTAAATGCAATTTAGTCCATATATGTTCCCATGTAAGATTTTGAATCCCTCCTGCTATGAATTTGAGTTTCCCGTGATTTATTCGTGTGAATATTATGATGAATCCTAAATTTATGATTCTTAGCAAGAATTCCCATGTTAAATTCATGATTTCCACGTGTTTGATGAAATGTCTATGCTTATGGGTTTTGAACCACGATCCTTTACTACAGTTTTAAGCTTGTTATTACATTCAATGATTATTCAGTGCTAGTGAGTTATAAACACCCAATACCTACGTGTTTTACATGATTTCATATTTTTAGGTATGATTCAGTTAAACCATGATTATTCCTATTTTTCAGTTATTATGATCATAATAAGCACTATCAGTCATGAAATATTGTTTAGTTAAGCTCAGTCCAGTTTCATTTCCAGTGTCATTCAGTTGGGAGTAGGATTTAGCACCAAGCGAACCCATGAATGGGGGCTCACTTCCCAGTAGAGGGTGTGATTCTTAGTAGCAATCTCCAAATTCTAGAACTACGTAGCCAACGTAGGTTAATGATGTCTACCTGCTAGTTGAGGTTTGACAAAGTGTGTAATTGCCAGTTGAGGTAACACATATCTTATTAGAGCACCTGCCAGTTGAGGGTGACTCATTAGTCCTTTGGGACACTAGTTTAGTGGATCCACACAATCAGTGTTAGTACCCGAGACACGGTACTGGCACCCTTCCACCTGGGTTATAGGTTAGACCCCAATTAGCTCAGATTGGGGCATGTTGGTTATATGATACCTTCTATAGTCTTAGTACAGTATTCAGTGGATTTTCAATTTAGGTTTGCTTGACCAAGTGTATTGATTCTCAGTTGCTCAGTTATTAGATTTTAATCTTTTAATTTATAAATTATTTTAAAAACATGTATGTGCTTGGTCTTGCATTCTCAGATATTACAGTTTTCATGCATTCATTCTCAGTTATTTCGTACTGTTCAGCTAATCCTTATCTCATGTATAATACCCTATGTATTTTAGCAAGACCTCATCTAATATACCAGTACATTCAAAGTACTCTTCTTTGTGCTATAATGTCTTATATCATAGGTTTAGACACATAGTTTCCCAACCGCAGTTAGACAACTCAGCATAATCCAATAGTCGTAGTGGTAAGTCCTCATCCATTGAGGATATATTATGATTATTCAGTCATTTCAGTATTTTATTTTATTCAGTCAGTCGGGGTTAGTTGGGGGTTTGTTCCATCAACTCCTCAGTCAGTTTAGAGGCTTTCAGATATTTAGACAGTCAGTCAGCTACTTTTAATTTATATCAGATATTTCAGACTTATGATTGATTCGGTATTTTAATATTCAAATTTATATTTCCTTTTTAGTTTATCTTCCACACAGGTATTATGTTCATATTTATTCGGTGCTCACAGCAGGTACTAGCACATGGGTTAGCTTGTGGTCACTTGTGATCGTAAGCACCGTTATCGCAACTAGGGGGTAGCCTAGGGTCGTAATAAAACTTAGTATTAGAGCCCAAAGTTTTAAAGTGTCCTAGGGAGTTTGAAAGTTGCGTTCAGTAGATTCTTGTGCATGGGTGTGAAGCACTCTACATTTACGGACAAGAGGCTACGAGATATTTTAGGAAAAAGTTTCCCTTCTTTCAGTATTCATGTCATACGAATAAGCATGATCTCTATTTAAACTCTCTTTCTAACTCAACCTTTATTCTGTTTACAGGCTATTCCTCCCAGAAGAAAGAACAAAAGAAGGGATGGGGACCATCTCACACCTATGCCTATTCAGGAAGATCCCCTAAATGAGCATGTCTCTCACGCAGAGTTTAGAGCTGCTTTCACTACCTTAGATCATTCAGTAGTGGCTCAGAACATCCAACAAATTGTTACCTTAGCCAACCTAGTGGAAAATACAGATGCAGCTAGGATTTGGGATTTCACCCAAATGAATCCCCCTTTATTTTTAGGATCCAAGTTTGAAGAGGATCCACATGAGGTGACAGATATCATGGGTGTCACATCAAGTAAGAGTGCAGAGTTGGTTGCATCTCAGTTGCAAGATGTAGCTCACACCTAGTTTAAGCAGTAGAAAAAGAACCGTGGTGTTGATGCAGGGCCTATTGAGTGGGAGGAATTTTCTATGGCTTTTCTAGATAGGTTATTCCCATTAGAGTTAAGGGAGGCTAAGATTTAGGAGTTCATTAATTTGAAGCAGGGCAGCATGAGTGTGAAGGAGTACTCCCTTAAGTTTACTTAGTTGGCAAGGTATGCTCCTAATATGGTTGCAGATAATAGGTCTAGAATGAGTAAGTTCGTGTTTGGTGTAGCTGATAGTGTGGTTAAGGACTGCTATGTTGATTAAGGAGATGGACTTAATCTATTTATGGTTTATGCTCAGCAAATTGAGGAAGAAAAGCTTAAGGAGAAAGAGAGAGAGAATAAGAGGGCTAGAATAGGTAGTTTTAACTTTTCTCAGCCAAGGTCAGAAGGTGGTAACCATTCTCAGTTCCATCAGAACTTATTATCCCTAGCTTCATCTTCAGCTAGTGCGTCAGTGCCTAAGTTCAAGAAAGATAGTTGGGACAGGGCGCTAGGTTCTAAGTCCCAGGATAATGTGAACAGTGGTCGTTATAATCCGCTCTACGAGAAATAGGCAGAAATTATCAGGGTATGTGTAGAGTTAGCAGTGATGTCTGTTTTAAATGGGGAAATCCAGGATACAGATCCAGAGATTTCCAAAAGATTAGTCAGCAGGGTCAGTCCAATCGTCCTCCAGTTCCAGTTGATTGCCTGACTCAGTAGGGTGCTGCTTCCAGCACAACTAGTGGGCAATGTCAGAACAGGTTGTATGCCTTCCATACTCAACAGGATTAGAAGAGTTCTCATGATGTGGTTACGAGTACGTTGTAGGTCTTTCATCTCCATGTTTATGCTTTATTAGACCCCAAAGCTTCACTTTTCTTTATAGCCCCTATATAGCAGTCGATTTTGGTGTCAATCCCAAATCTTTAGCAGAACCTTTCTCAGTGTCTATCCCAGTGGGTAAATCTATTTTAACCAGATGAGTATACAGAAATTGTCCGATCACAGTATCTCAGAAAATCACTTCAGTAGATGTTGTTGAGTTAGAGATAACTAGTTTTGATGTCATGCTCTGTGGATTGCATAAATAAAGTTGTTCAATTTAAGTTTCCCAATGAACCAGTAATTGAATGGAGGGGTAGTACTTTAGTGCTTAGGGGTTAGATTGTTTCTTACCAAAAGGCAAGAAAAATGATATCTAAAGGGTGTGTTTACCATCTTGCTTGAGTCAAGGACTCTAGTTCTGAGACTCCAACTATCGAGTCAGTTTCAGTAGTAAGGGAATTTCCAAATGTGTTCCCTAAGGACCTTCCTGGAGTTTCTCCCGAAAGGAAAATTAACTTCAAAATAGATCTTCTTCCAGATACCCAGCCTATCACTATTCCACCCTATAAAATAGCTCCAGCTGAGATTAAGTAGTTAAAAGAGCAGTTGAAAGATATCTTAGATAAGAAATTCATCATGCCCAGTGTTTCTCCATGTGGTGCTCCAGTCTTGTTTGTGTGTAAGAAATATGGTTTTCTCAGAATGTGCATCGATTATCGTCAATTGAACAAAGTCACAGTCAAGAATAAATATCCACTCCCCAGGATTGATGACTTATTTGACAAACTTCAGGGTGCCAGTTATTTTTCTAAGATAGACCTCAGATTCAGCTATCATCATGTTAGAGTCAAATAATATGACATTCCGAAGACAACCTTTAGAACTCGATTTGGTCACTTCGAATTTTTAGTTATGTCTTTTGGACTAACAAATGCCCCTGCAGCTTTCATGGACTTGATGAACAAAGTGTTCAAGCAGTACTTAGACATGTTCGTCATAGTCTTCATTGATGATATTCTTGTCTATTCCCATAGTGAAAATGATCATGCAAACCATCTGATAATTGTATTGCATACCCTTAGAGCTTAACAATTGTTCGCCAAGTTTAGTATGTGCAAATTTTGGCTAAGTTTGGTAGATTTCATTGGCCATATTATTTTGGTGATGGCATTTGAGTTGACCCTTAAAAGACTAAAGAAGTGAGAAACTAGCCCAAACCCATCTGTCTGTCAGATATCAGGAGTTTATTAGGTTTGGCTAGCTATTACAGACGGTTTGTTGAAGGGTTCTATTCTATTGCTGAACACCCCGTACATTTTTAAGCTATTCATTCCTACATGTGTAAAATCTAGTACCATGTTTCTTACTTAAATCCATATTTCATGATCGTTAACCATGTGTGAAGAGAGATTATGAGGTGGGAAAGATGTTCATCAAAGTCACTTAGAGTAAAGTGAGCTAAAAGCCTTTAATTCGGCCAAATTATGGTGTTTGATTCCACAAGGGTCATATTTGAACGATTATAACTTTATATATGTAAAATTTGGCAGCTTAATACCCACCAAATTGTATATAATCGAATTAGCTTTCCAACGATACCAATTTTGCCTTAATTCGATAATCGAGCGAAAAATTATGGCCATGTAAAGGGGTATGCGTCCCCTAACAATCGCCTATGGCTACTGGAATGGGTGTGCCATTGGCTAGGCATCACCCAACCAAGGGGTAGGCGATCAACTATGCGTCACCAGCCCAAGGCCAGGCGATTGGAAAGGCATCGCCTACCTTGGCTTGGGCTATTGATTGGGCGTCGTCTAGGTCATTGCCCAGTGCCAAAACACTTTATTTTGACTTAAATCAAGGGTGTTGAAGTCATTTCACACCCCTAAATCGTCTCTAATCACTTCAAAATATTTTGATGAAGTATTAAACACATTAAATCCTCTCTCTTAAGCCTAAGCAATTAGTAAAAAGGTCAAAAATCGTCCTCAATTCCCAAGAATAAGATTCAATCTCTTTTCACAAGAAATCAAGGAATTCAAGTTTCCAATCCAAGAATCCTTCCAGAAATCAGTGTTAAGGTATGTGTGATGTTCATCCATGGGCCCTTTTTACCCATG
This sequence comes from Capsicum annuum, assembly GCF_002878395.1. NCBI lineage: Eukaryota > Viridiplantae > Streptophyta > Magnoliopsida > Solanales > Solanaceae > Capsicum > Capsicum annuum. The sequence continues at coordinate 199,181,451 of NC_061117.1, read as the reverse complement.
GAGTCCCAGAACCTATTTTTATGTTTTAAATCATGAATTTACATATTTATGATGAGTTGTCTCCATGAAGCTTTTATGAATTTTGATTATACATGAGGTTTACAAGTGTTCTTCATTGAAAATAGCCCTTACACGTTTGAATGATGATATTTTCATGATGAATCTCTAATTCATGGTTTTTGTATTGTAATTATGTTATTTTTGCGTGCTTTACCTATTTTCATGCTTAAGATTACGAATTTCACGTGTTTGATGAAATGCCTAAGTGTTAAATTTTGAACAATGATTCCCTATTATGTTCTTCGAAGCTTTCATGTGTCCATATTATTAATTACATTCAGTGCTAGGGGTTATGAATACCCGATTCTTATTAGCAGTCCCTAAGTTCTAGATGCTCAGTTTAGGACTGACACTCTCCAGTTTAGGACTGACACTCGATTTGGGGTCACCCTTCAATTTAGGACTGACTCACAACCATTGTTAGTACCCGTGGCACGGTACTAGCACCCTTCCAAATGGGGTCATAGGTTGGACCCCGATCAGCTCAGACTGGGGTTTGTCGATTAGATGATACCTCCCACAGTTTTAGTTTTAGTATTCGTTCATAATTCAGTTAAGTTTTTCTTGATCATAGCATACATTTTATCAGTTATTCAATTATAAGATTTCAGTATTTCAGTTTACAGACTATTTTAGAATCACGTTATATGCTTGGTCATGCATTCTCAGATTTTACAGCTTTCACGAATTTACATTTAGTAATATCATGCTATTTAGTCAGTCTTTACTTCATCCACATAACCCATGCATTTCAGCCTAACCTCATCTCATATACCAGTACATTCAAAGTACTAATCGCATACTCATTTCTTGCATTATAATTTTTAATATCATAGGTTCAGACGCTCAGTTTCTGATCGCGCTTAGACAGTTCGGCCTATCAGCAACAACAATTATGGTGAGTTTTCTTCCATCGAGGACATGATTATTTTATTTTAGTTTATTTCATTAGTTCAGTAGTTTCACTCAATCAGAGTTAGTTGGGGGGCTTGTCCCATCAACTCCTCAGTCAGTTAGAGGCTTTCAGACATTTAGATAGTCAGCTAGTTTTACCAGCTTATTTAGTTCTTAACAGATTTTTTTAGACTTGTGAACTCAGTATTGTTTTTAGTATTTAAAATCTTATGGTATTATCAGTTGTTTTTCGTATATGACTTCTATTAACAGTATATTATTCGGTGCGCACAGCAGGTACCAGCTCATGGGTTAGCTTGTGGTCACTTTTAACAGTAAGCACCGTTGTCGCAACTAGGGGATAGCCTTGAGTTGTGACAAAAGTTGATATCAGAGCCTAAGATTTTAAAGTGTCCTAGGGTGTTTGAAATCCACGTTGAGTAGAGTTATGTGCATGGGTGTGAAGCGCGCCACACTTATGGACAAGAGGTTACAAGACGTTTTAGGAAAAGTTTTCTTTCTTTTATGTCTTATATTGTGCTATAGAAAGGTTCTCTAAGAAACTTATGTATATTCTCATCATGCTCTACTCATGTCAATTCTACCTTACTTTCAAGGTAACATAAACAGTGAAGCTCAAAGTCCTACTGATAGAGTTTTCTCAGACAATCCCGACGACACTTCTGGGATTGCATGCTGGCTCAAAAGTGTTCTATCAAGTGCTTTTCATTTTCAAAATTTGAATTTTTCATTCACGTTCATGAAAAATCATGCACTAAACCTAAAAAAAGATATGTCCATCGATCTCTTCTCAGAATCCTATGACTGCATATGATCTAGAGTTAGATATATGAACCTAAAAGTTTAGTAGTAGTAAATTGGGGATGGTGTTATCTGAATTTAGTAGATTATGTATCTATAGGGCTAGTTGTATAAAGGTGAATCAGTAGGCTTGAAATAGTGTATTCAAGAATTTAAGTTTGTTGATTCGAAATTATATGTTATTGATGTGGGGTATGTTAGTGTAATGGTAATTCTCATGGTGTAGGGACAATATAAGTTTAGATGTGATATTTGTAGACTATGATGAAAGTAGTATGGTTCATTAAAGGTTTGGGGATATCCATGTTAAGTGTTAGAATATAAGTTTAAATCTTTGAAAATTGAGCTAATAGTCAGAAAAATTGAAATTCTAAATGGAGTGAACTCATGGTATGGTGATACTTCTGGAAATTCTACGTTAGCCAGTGTTTTAGTTATTGTATGATAATTGTTGAGGCTATAGAAAACTAAGAATTGTGTATCAGAAGGAAGTATAGCAGTGGGCCTTACATTATCAGGTGTAGTCTTTCAGGGTAAGTACAATATTTATATGCATTATTATGTCTCAAACTCTAGAGTAAAATTATTGTAGTTTAGTTTAGACTTATTTAAAAGGGTTTCAAAGACTTAGTGTGATGGCTTAAAGCTAAGGGGGAGATGATAGAACAAGAAACTAGGTCAGGCTCTCAGATTCTAGTAGTGATGCTAGTATGTTGTAGAATAGCAGTAAGGGAGGATCATGCCCGACCCATGATTATTTTAGTATTTGTACTTCAGTTATAACAATATCTATTCATGTCTTACATGTCAGCTCTATGATCATAGCTCATATTCGTTCACCTTATAGAAAATCATGTACTCTCTCAGTTCCTAGTATAAGAAGTTCCAGTCCATTCAGCAGTATGAATCATATTTCATGAACTCAGAAACTCCAAACTCAGGTCATGCAGCTCATAACTCATGTGCTTATGCTTTACAGTATGTTCAGTTCCAGTACTCATGCAACACTCTTAATGATCAGCGAAATTTAGATTTATGTCATGTATGTCCTCAGTTTAGACCTCTTTGATGAATTCATGTCATTGATACTCTATTCCTCAGGCCTCAGTTAAGTGCAAAGTTATTATTTCATGCTTCAAGTCCTCATATTCTAATCTTTCAGTGACCTCTCCTTATGAAAGATAGTGGTGATGAGTAATTTGTTTAGATGGGAGAGAGTAAATATTTATGTTAATGAAGTATTATAATGTTTTTGTTATATCTAGGGCTATAAGTTTGAAGTAAGATTGAGGTCAAACTTTTGATATATGTCATGGTTAATTGAAATTTCGTAAGTGTTTTCTTGGGGATAGTGCATGAAAGTTGTTATTGATAAAGGTATTAGAGAATATGAGAAGGATGCTTTTATGGGTGTTTGTTTAGACATTCATATGTGATTGTGAAGATAGGATTGAATATCATGTGGGTGTATAAGTGGATAAATGCATTGCGCGTTAGTGAATGCCTAGTAAGAGAATTGCATGTAGTTGTTAGAGTGGTAATAAGAACTTTTCATGAGATGAAGAGTTATGAAAATGCAGGAAGTGTTGAATTCATGACTCAAACTAGTATTACAGTGTTATGTGTGCACTTTGTAGATTTGAGTAGGCTTGAACATAGTGTGAGAATTCAGTTCAGCTCAGACTTCAGTACATATAGTTATCAGTGTCCATGTGAATATTTTTAAGTAGCCTCAAGTGAAGTGCAGTTTTGAAGTGGAATGTATAATTGAGTATAAGCTTTCAGTATAATTCAGTCTGTTTAGCCAACAGTTCAGTTAGTAGTCAGACAGCCAAGTTCCTATGGTTTTCCATCTTCCAATCCAGTCTTACTATCTGAAGCTTCATAAATATGGCCACTCCAAGAGATAGTTTGTTCACATCCATGTAAATTGTGAATCCAGTTTAGCCCATGCATCATGTTTCGGATTCAGATATTCGGTCATGATTCAGTTTTTAAGTGTTCGGTGCGTCATCTCAGTCTTTCCTTAGTATTTTAGCCAAGTCAGTATCATTCGGGGATGAAGTATCCCAAGGGGGAGATGTGGTAATACCCTAAATTTTTTACATACTAAACCTCTCATCCTTTCTTCACAAAACCAGATCCAGCTGGAGGTAATGGTTACTCATAAGCTGACAGTAATGTTGCTACAAGACAAAACTATACAGTGTGCAATAATATACAGTTGTCCCACATCATTCCTCAAAAAGTAAGCATGTGACGGATCTGGTCCCAAAATGTTCTGAAAGACATCATCAAAACTCAATTCAACAAGGTAGCCTGTTGCAAATGAACCTGATACTTTCTACAGTTGAATCTTGTTTATCTTATTAAAATTTAACCAATGGTATTAGGATTATTCTCGTGATTTCTCGTTCTCCAATGTCAGCTACGTACCACTGGTATTTTCTTGCTTCAATTATTGCACGTTTTCATGAGCGACGTTATTGTTCTTTCCCATGTTTGTCTTGCCGTGTCCTTCGTGTCGCTTTATTTTGCATTTTTTTATTTAGCTGTTATTGCTTCCATATATTTTTACCTGATTGGCAGACTTTATTAATGCTAAGTATCTATCGAAAATTATCTCTCTATCTCTATGAACTGGGTAGATATAAGATTTACGTACACTCTATTCTTCTTACAGTGGCATATTGTTGTTGTTATCACAATATACGTTTGAACTTCTGACCAACGTTGTACATCCATTCATGTGGGCAGGTTTGGGAATAATAATTAAATAGATTGAAATGTGAACACTGAACAGAAGAAAGGGACGCCAACATGTGAACACCTAATTAAGGACTATAACAGAGAGTGCCTGATACTTGAAAGTATTCTTATCATATAATCACTGCAATCATTGACCTACCGTACTATTTTCAATTTCAGTACGTTAATGTTTGATAGAGCATATACTTTCAAAAGTTAAAGAAAACTATTGATATTCAAATTAAACATTTGAAAATTACCAAAATTATTTTTCAAAAGATTGGTAATAAGAATTTCGCATGTTATTTTACCCCTTTTTTCTTATAAAATAATTAATTTTAATATTAAGTGGGTCTTAACAAAGTAAGTCATAAGAAATAATCTGATATCGCTCAGAATAAATAATATTCAAAAGGTGAAAATATTGCATATGAGATTTTCTATTAGAATAGATGGACAAAAAAATGGGGACCAAAAGAAAAGTATTTTTACCAAAAGGTCATCGCAAGGTACACCAAAGAAAATATTTTTGGTCGGCAGCAAAATATTTTTCAACATTTTTGCCTTTTAATTTTTTCATGTTTGGTTGGTCTATGTAATCAGGAAGTCCTGGTTCAAGTGATGGAAATAATCTATGATAGAATAATACAAGGTAAGATTTCGTATAATTAATTCTTGTGATCCGATCTTTATCCAAAACTTATGCAGAGCTTTTATATACCAAATTGTTCATGTTTAATTGGTCAAAATATTTTCACTCACGAAAATAAATTCCTTAAAAGTGTACTGTAAAGATTTGGCCATAATTGAGGTAGTTAAATAGCCAAGAATAAAGAAATGGATTAACACGCCTTCAGTGGATAATCAGTTGGTGTCTAAAATTAGCTTATCAGGAGATGACTAGAGCCAAGATACTATAAAGTAGACTCTTTAATTGTTGGATTATATAGTATCCAATATAAATGTGCGAAAATCGAATCAACCGATAAAGTAGACTCTTTAATTGTTGGATTATATAGTATCCAATATAAATGTGCGAAAATCGAATCAACCGATAAACTGAATCGATAAAAATATTATTGGTTTATTGTTATTAGATTAACAATTTTCTAATGATTTTATAAAAAAAAATTATTGGGTTATTGATTCGGTTCAATTTTTTCTTATTGGGTTATTGGGTAAACCGATAATCTAATATATACATATATACTAGATACTGTAGCCCTTGCCAGCACGGGCCCAACATATATTATTTACGTTATCTCAATTTATGTAGCACAAATAGCATTTGGAGTGTCAATCAAATTTTTATTAATATAAATTTTAAAATAATTTAAGTTGCTAATCATTGTGATTTATAGTATCTTTTATTAATTTAGTAATTTATGTTACTCGCTTTGTTCCTATTTTAGAATTTAGTGAGTCAATCAAATTTTTTTTATTAATATATTTTTTAAAATATTTTAAGCTGTTAATCTTTGTGATTTTAGTATCTTTTAATGTAATTTCAAATAATTTATATTACTTGCTTTACTACAACTTATGTGACACTATTACAATTTCAAAGGTCAATCATATTTTTTACTATATTTTCTTAAAATATTATAAGATGTTAATAGTTATGACGTATAATTATTTTTTTGCGTAATTTTTAAATATATAATATTTTACCAAAATAAAGTAAATAAATTAAAATAGACAAAGTACTAAATTTTTAAAACATGTTAAATTCGAAAGCATCATTTGGATCAACAAATTACTAAATTAAAACCATAAAACATGCAAATTATAAATGTCAAGACTATCCCGAATTTACGAGATACAAATATAATTTAGATAATCAATCAGATTCTTAATATGTTTTTAAATATTTTAAATTGTTAGCTATTGTAATTTATAATATTTTTTAATGTAATTTTCAAATAATATATGTTACTCTCCTTATCCAAATTTTTGCGGCATTGATATTCAGTTATATTTTAAAAATAATTTAAGTTTTTAATTATTATGATTTATAATACTTTTTTTCTATTCCAATTTAAGTAGCACTAAAATAAATTCGAGAGTCAACCAAATTTTATGATTGAAGCAGTGAAGTGGATATGTCCTAAACAACTTATAATACCTAATTAGAAGTGATATATCAAAACTACTATGAGAAAATATTTGTGAAAAAAATTTAAATGAGTCTCATATAAGATGTCATGTTAATTTAAAATATCAAGAATTAATTTATCATTTTATGTCAATTTTATTTTTAGTAAATATTATTAAATTTTTAGTACCTAAATGACTTATAATAATTAATTAGGGGCGATATAGTAAAATTACGGTTGACAGCTGAAGTAGACATGTCATAAATGTCTATTTTATATTTTTTATTAAATATTATTAATTTTATTATATGTAAATGTCTTACAATAATTAATTAAGGGTAATATAGTAAAATCATGGAGCAAACATACTTGTGAATTTTTTTTAAATAACTCTCATACAAGATGTCCTATTAATTTAAAACATCAAGAATTGATTTACATTTATATCTATTTTATTATTTATTAAATATTATTAATATTTTAATACCTAGATGACTTATAATAATTAATTTGAGGTGATAAAATAAAACTGCTATTAAAGCAGCTAAAACAGAAATGTCATAAATGTCTATTTTACTTTTTTAATTAAGTATTATTAATTTTCTTCTTCACTCTTATTAATAGTAGTAATATATATATATATATATATATATATATATATATATATATATGACTTATTAAAAATTTTTCTTAATTTATCTTTAATTTCTACAAATTAACAAACCTATTATTTCAGTATACAAACTCTTAATTTCTCCTGACAACATTTAGTCCAAACTTGAAGATTCTTGTAAATTAAAACACATCATGTATGATTTTTTATTGCAACTAAGATTAGATTTTTTCATGTTAGTTACTACTATTTCTATTTTATGAATATTTTCTTATCGGTTAAATTGAAAATCTAACCTTTAAGGGCTAAAAACTGATAAATCAAAAACTGATAAAAAATATCTTATTGATTTGGTTATTGATTTAACATATTTAAAAATCTAAAACTGATAAACCGAATCGATAATATATTAAACCGAACCGACCGATCCACACCCCTAATAATCGAATATTTGATGCCTTGAACCATGAAGCCTAGCTAGTTATAATTGGGGGTTTACTTAATTGTTTATTCTTAGTACTAGTGTAAAACAAAACAAAGTCCAGTACGGTTGGTTTGGTTGAGGGATTATAAACTAATCACTAAACACGGTTTCAGTTGTTTGCTCCTATCACATATAAGAGCGAAAAGTTTACACTGCAAGTTAGTCAGATAGAATTTAGGTAAACAAATCAATTCAGAAAACAAATAGTGTTATAAAGCAAGAAAGAATAAAGAACAAGAGTAGAGAGAAAAGAGAGAGTAATTCTTATTTCTTCTCTTGAGGATGAAAGATTATATGATTGTAAATACAATGAACAAAACCCCTCTATTTATAGGGAAAATTTACTCGTAGTCTGAGTAAAAGACGGATGCTTCCAATCCTAATAGATATCAAAGTAGATCTTGATAGATCTTGATAGACATTCACTATAATGTAAATACATTTATAACACTCCCCCTTGAATGTCTAGATAGATAATGTGACTCGTTAAAACCTTACTAGAAAAAATCCAGTGGGAAAAAAATCTAGTGAAGGAAAAAGAGTACACATCTCTAAAAATACGCATATAGGTTGCCTCATTAAAAACCTTACAAGGAAAACCCGGTGGGACAAAACCTTGAAAGAGAAAAAGAGTACACCGAGTATTTGTTCCCCCTAATGAGAACATCCTTGAACTTTTGCATCCCGATCTTGTGTAGCATCTTCTTGAAAGTTGCAATTGGAGAAGATTTGGTGAATAAATTAATCACATTGCCAGTTGAATGAATCTGTTGCATGTTAATATCATCATTCTTTTGTAGCTCATGTATGTAGAAAAGCTTTGGCAAAATGTGCTTCGTTCTATCTCTATTTATGAATCCTCCCTTAAGGTGTGCTATGTATGTTGAATTATCTCTGTATAAAATTATGGGTAGATTGTCATATTTTACACCACATTTTTCTCGAATGAGATGTATCATGGACCTTAACCATACATATTCTCGACTTACTTCATGAATAGCTATTATCTCAGCATGATTCGATGAAGTGGCTACGAAAGACTGCTTTGTATATCTCCAAGTTATGGCAGTACCACCACATATGAACACATAGCCTATTTGAGATCGAGCTTTATGCGGGTCAGATAAGTACCCAACATCAGCATGACCAATAATATCGGGACTGCAATCTTTAGAATAAAATAAACTCATGTGTTTTATCCCATTTTGATGTCTCATAGTAGGAGCAGAAATATACCTTGCTAACAAATTTACTCAAAATGCTATAGGCCTTGTAGTATTTGTAAGGTACATGAGTGCATCAATTGCTCTAAGATATGGTACTTCATAACCAATCCAATTCAATATATTTTGAATTTCAGCAAATAATCTATTGCTTTGAAAACTCTCCAAGAGTTCCAATGATATTCAAGCAATAAGCTTATACAATATAAGGATTATAAATAAGTTTCCCAGAAACTTTTTTATGCTTCAAGTAGTTTGAATCCTTAAAAGTTTTCATATAAGTTTTGTCAAGTGAAAATATTCAACATTTCATGAGTGACATCTTCAAATATCTGGACTGCAAATCAAATAAGTTTTATACTTACCAAGATGCATCATTTCATGTTACTTGATAAATGTTTCTACGTCAGCATGCTTAAATAAATGTAGAATTTAGATCCTCGTAATCTTTCACAATATTGCGCCAATATTGTGTCAAATATATTGATGATATATCATTTCATATCGGTTCACAATGCGACATAACATTTTGAGATCTCACCACTTCATTATTTTCAGGTACATAAACCTCTCATAAGGTTTCATGAGGTGTTATGTCATAGGCTCTTCAAGCGCATATTACCTTCTTATTATGATTATTTGCTCCTTATTTTATACAAGTACTATTTCATTTAGAACCGATTGGTCTATCACGCTTCACGCATGCATAGAATTTGTCCTTTAGAGATATAAAATAGGAGCACTTGCAGCTTAAATATGAGATGCGTTCGGCATTACTTGAATTATCTTTTGAATGAGGATCTGATGATAATTCCTAACATACTTCATAACTGCTTATAATCTCCCCCTTATGTTAGGAAAGCTAACATACATCCTCCATCTTTTTTGATGGATCCATCTTTATTCATCATGGTACATTCATTAATTATATACCGCACATCAAAACTATTAGATGGAATAGTTGGTTCATGACCTGGAACCAATTAAAGGGACGAAATAATCATAATTTATTGGTCTAATGCATACAAGTGTTATTGTATGCAACATATCATATTTCAGATCAACACATGAAGCTTTGTTCTCATTAGCGATGGTTTAGCTATTTATCGAAGGCATTCAATGCCAAACCATCATCATCAAGATAAATTTCTTGATTGTACAATCTGAAAATTATGTTCTTAACTCAATTTTGTTGAGCAAGCAACTTTATGAATGTCAAACTGCAGGTTGACAATGAATGTACATGTGATCATCTTATTGATGCATCTTTTCAACATATCACATGATAGGTGAATGAGCCCCTAATCACCTTTTATTCTTTTCAGATTTTGAGGGATCCAATCCCAAAATTAGTTGGTCCAACTAACTTATCATGAGAATAAGCAACATTAAAGTTCATGAAGAATTTTTTAATTCTTCAATATATGTTCAATACTCAGTATGCACATCTTCAGGATATCACAGTCGTTCATGTCAACTTATGAACTATTAATCTAGTAAACTCCAAGTTTACCATGATATGTGTTTTTGCTTTAGTAAATTTCAGATTTACTATTATATGAATAAATTTCAGATTTACTACTTCAGAAGTAGATTTCAAAATTATTCAACCTCTTTCGAAGGTGAGTTGTGATACAATCACAATCAAGTGTACGTTTGCATTAATAAGTTTCTCATTCCCCAGGAATTGAATATAATCGTGCCTTAAGCCAATCAAATTATGATAGCTTATAACCTCTTTCAAGATTTTGCTACTTCAGAAGCAAATCGAGGCATACATATGATGTAGAGAATTCTTCTCTAGTATATCTTATAATCATATAAGCGTGTGAAAATGTCGTCACTTTTGATGATCATTATCATATTGTCCCTCCACGCGTATATTCGTGCATTTAATCACTTGTCTTCTTTAAGACATATTATGCACTACTACTAAATACACCTCAAGAATGAAGTAAGTTGTCATATTTCAGACTTATCATATATTGCTACCACATTCACTTCATGGAATAGAGCATATTTAATGGGTCAAATTTCATGACATTTCATTAAACACCCATTATTTTGCCTTAGCCATCATAATATCATCAATATGGTGTATTGAGATTCAAACTCAACATCTTGAGAGAGAAGAGAGAGGAATTCTTATTTCTTCTCTTGAGGATGAGAGATTATATGATTGTAAATACAATGAACAAAGCCTCTCTATTTATAGGAAAAATTTACTCCTAGTCTGAGTAAAAGACGGATGCTTCAAATCCTAATAGATATCAAAGTAGATCTTGATAGATCTTGATAGACATTCACTATAATGTAAATACATTTATAACAAATAGGGAGAATTCATTGAGGTATTCGAAATTAGAAAATGGTGAGAACTCCTACTATTGACAAAAATGGAATAAAAAGAGGTGCATGCACTATTAAATAATAAAGGATTTCCGACCACAAAAATTCAACCACATGTGGTCGGTTTTTTATTTTTTATTTTTTTAAAAAAAGCGACCACTTTTTGTAATTTAAAACTTTCAAAAAAATCATTTCAATGTATATTAATTATTATTTATTTCACAAATAAAAAATTAAAAAAAATGACCACTTGTGGTCGGTTTTTAATTAAAATAAAAAAGAAAATAATTTTTAACCAACCACTACTAAAATAAAATAAAAATTATTTTTAAAAACCGACCACTTGTGGTCCGTTTTTATTAAAATAAAAGAAAAATAATTTTTAAAAATCTAACACTTGTGATCGGTTTTTAATTAAAATAAAAAAAAAGAAATTAACTTTAAATAATGTTCGGTTTTTATTAAAATAAAAAGAAAATAATTTTTAAACCGATCACTTGTGGTCTGGTTTTTAAATTAAATTAAAAAGAAAATTCTTTTAAAAAACTGACCACTTGTGAATAAAAGAAAATTATTTTTAAAAACCGACCACTTGTAGTCGGTTTTTTAATTAAAATAAAAAATAAAATAATTTTTAAAAACGGACCACTTGTGGTCGGTTTTTGTACTAAGAAAAATTAAAAAGTAAATAATTTTTAGAAACCAATATATATATATATATGATGTAGTGATCGATTGATGAATGATGTAGTCAAAACCTAGTAGAATATAATTAAGCTAATCAAATATAATTAATCGATCACTCATCAGAGTATGTATATGAAATACATCGCATTATATTATTGAATAATATACTCGTGTACGTATGTGATATATATAGTACATATTTAGAACTTGATATAGTCGATAATGTGTATATGTGTGTGCATGTATAGGTATATATATAGTATATACATACTATATAATGAAAGTATATTAATGACATAAGATAAACTAATCGATAATTTTCTGAGTATATGTGACATACGTTTTATATTATTATGCGGTAGTAAAATCGTATATGTGATGTTTAGAGTACGTATTTGAAAGTTGATAGACAATTGAATAGATGAATATATACGTATATCCCGTGTAGTGACTTATGTAGTAATTGAAAGCTAGATATATAATTGAATGTGTATATCAAAATATTTTGAATGATACGTTGATATATATCATACTATTAAGAAAATATATATACTATTTTGGGTCAATGTAGACACACGTATGTTGTTGAAGTTGTAATAACGTAAAATAAGTATTACGAGGTATATGGGGGGGGGGGGGGGAGAAAGTAGGGGAGAGAGACAGAAAATTGAATCCTGAAACTGGCATATACTTACCATCTGCTTTGAATTTCAAATTTAGAATTTGGCGGTGAATTTGAGTTTTTTATCTTACAAGTTTTGTATCTGAGTATATGTGAAATACGTAGTATATATACGTATATCTAGTATATATGTGAGTATACGTGATGTTTATAGTATGTATTTGAAAGCTGATAGACAATTGAATATATGTATATATACGTATATCTCGTGTAGTGACGTATGCAGTAATCGAAAGCTCGATAACTGAATCTATATATCAAAATATTTGAATAATACATTGATATCATACTATTGAGGAAATAGATACACTATTTTGTGTCAATGTAGATATACATATATTGTTGACGTTGTAATAATGTAGGACAAAAAATCGATAGTTTATCTGATTAACACGTTGTACTACGAGGTGTGTGTGTGTGTGTGTGTGTATAAAATATAGTAAAGCTAATTAACCAAAAATTTATCTTAATTTACAAAATTCATTGATATTATTATACGATTGAGAAAATATACTACTCGTGTTAATGTGATGATAAAATAACTAATTAAATGATTTATATAAATACGAATTGTATTAAATTAATTGAATAGTGTTATTAATATTATAGAATTTATTAAAAAATTAATTTGTTAAAAATTAATTTTAATTTATTAATTTTAGTTTATTAAATTTTAATTTATCAATATTTTTGTAAAAACCGACCACATGTGATTGATTTTCAAAAATATTTTCAGAAAACCAACCACATGAATAATATTTTTGAAAACCGACCACATGTGGTCGGTTTAATGTTAATTAAAAAAAAATTAAAAAGAATTAATCCGACCCTACTGCACCCAACCTGAAGTAAGCAACTAAACACACACATACACATCTACATGGCAAACACACAAACACATACACACGCTCTCTTCCAAACACACAAACACATACACACAAAACCTACTACTGCCGCAATCTACTCCTGCTCATCTCCGGCGACTGCTCCGGCTCTACACCGGCGATGACAGGTCAGGTATGAATCATAATTCTTTATGTGTTTGTCATAGTTGTGTGTTTATGAAGATTAGAAATCTGCGGCTACTTTGGTGATGCTTTTTTGATTTTTTGAGATTCTTGAATTCCCTTTATGGTTTAGCTCGTTGTTTTAGATATGGGGTTTGCTTGATTGAAGTTATTCATGGTAGAAATCCCTTAAAATTTGAGTTTTTGAATCTTTAGCTGTGAAATTTTGAGGTTCTTGATTTGCTTTTATGGTTTAGCTTCTTGTTCTAGATATGAGTTTTTCTTGATTGAAGTTATTGATGTATAAATCCTCAAAGTTGACATCTTTAATTGTGATATTTTGAGATTTATTATATAGCTTGTCGTTTATGATATGGGTTTTAGCATGCTAAATTCTTCAAAATTGGAATCTTTAGCTATGATTTTATAAGATTCTTGAATTCCTTTTATGGTTTAGCTTGTTTTTGATATGGGTTTTGCTAAATTCCTCAAAGTTGATCTTTGATGTGATTTAGTTTTATGGTTTAGCTTGTAGCTTTTGATATGGGTTTTGTGGTGTTGAAGTTGTTATTATTTGAAATTCCTCAAAGTTGGAATCTCTAGTTGTGATTTGTTGAGATTCTTGATTTACTTTTATGGTTTAGCACTTTAGCGTGTTGCTTTTGATATGAGTTTTGCTAAACTACTCAAGGTTGGAATATTTTGTCATGATTTTTTAAGGTTCTTGATTATTTTTTTTGGTTGGATTGAAGTTATTATTGGTTGGAATTTCTCAAAGTTGGAAACTTTAGCTATGAACGTTTGAGATTTGATTTACTTTTAAGGTTAACTTATTGTATTTGATATTGGTTGAAGTTATTCATAGTAGAAATCTCTTAAAGTTGGAATCTTTAGTTGTGATTTTTTCAGATTTTTGATTTCCTTTTGTGATTTAGCTTGTATTTGTTTATATGGGTTTAGTTGGATTGAAGGTGTTATCGGCAGAAAATTATTCTTCTGCTTGGATACTGTTTATTAAATATTTTTGTTTTGAATGACAGGTTGAAAATTATTCTTCTGCTCCTAATTTAGTATCTTTCCGCTACCAACATATCTGAATCAAGTTTCGGTGATCGCTTATCTCTTTCACTTTAATTTAGGTCAAGCAAAGGTAAGTTGATTTCTCTCTATTTTCTTGTAATGAAGTCTTTAAATGTAGTTTAGTTTGGGATTGTTCGCTGTAGAAGAATTCGAAAGCCATAGAAATTTTGTGATGATTATATGGTGTGAGAGGGACATGTGACGCCTCTACTTATTTGCTTTGTTACACTTGTTAAATTGTTTGACTTATTATACTATAAATGAATATGTTGCTTGGAAGTGAATAAGTGTAGTTACTTAGCTTGAAGGTGAACTTTTATTTTGAATTTTGTTGAAGCGTACTTGAAATGTGAACTTTTTATAGTGAATTTTGTTATGCTTGATAAGTTTGAATGTGTTTTAGTTTGGTGACTTGGGTGGTGACTTAGTGAGTTGAAATTGATTAAGTGTAGGTACTTGAAATGT
>NC_061117.1:199152798-199163241 GCF_002878395.1 Capsicum annuum | reverse complement strand
TTATGTATATTAATAGGGAGAGAGAGTAAAGTAATTAAAAAAGTGGGAGAGAGTGTAATTACTTTCAAAAGGGTTGGTATTTATGTTATTTATACTTTTTTTCTATTTCAATTTAAGCGACATTGATATAATTTCGAGAGTCAATCAAATATCACGATTGAAGTAGCGAAACCGGCATCTCTTGAATGACTCAAAATAATTAATTAGAAATGATATAGCAAAGTTGTTATAAAAAATACTTGTGAAGATTTTTTAAGTGAGTCTCATATAAGATGTCAAACGGTTGAAGACATGTCATAAATATCTATTTTACCTTTTTAAAATTAAATTTTATTAATTTTCTAATACGTAAATGCCATATAATAATTAATTAGGGGTAATATAGTAAAATCATGGAGCAAGCAAGCAGTTGAAAGCAAGTTTGCTTTTAGCAACTGCTAATCACACTTATATATAGTAACACGATTGAAGTAGCAAAATCGGCACTTCTTAAATGACTCATAATAACTAATTAGAAGTGATATAACAAAGTTGATATAAAAAATACTTGTGAAATTTTTTTGAGTGAGACTCATATAAGATATCAAATTAATTTAAAACATCAAGAGTTGATTTATCATTTGATGTTTATTTTACTTTTTTTTAATTAAATATATTAAATTTTTAATACTTAGATGACCTATAATAATTACTTAGGGTCGATGTAGAAAAGTTACGGCTGAAGCGAACATGTCATAAAAATTTATTTTACTTTTTTTTAAAATTGAATTTTATCAATTTCTAATACGTAAATGTCACATAATAATTAATTAGGAACGATATAGTTAAATTACGGAATAAGTAGGCAGCTGAAAATAGGCATATCGACCGTCAGCTGCCTGCTTCCAGCTGCCTGCCACTCACGCGCATATATATATATATATAGTAGTAATATTTATTAGTCATGTTTGATCTATATATCAGAAAAACAAGTTCTTTTATATTTCATCTATTTTATTCGAGAAGTCGCTACTAGCAAGTGGAGCAAAACTTGGTAGATTATAGAACTTCCCCTTTATCTGCATCTACTCAAATACCATGTATGTCTATAACAGAATTCGAACAAGTCATGTATGCTCATATGGGTCATTTTTGTACACTGTCAGCAATTTTTAACTCTAAAGATAGATTATATTAAGACCAATTAAGATGTTGATTACTTGATTATATTAAAAATCCATAAACTTTCAGATTTTACCTTAAGTTTTAAAAAAGATTCAATTCCTGAAAAAGACAAGAAACTTTGATATTTTAGAGTGGACGGTGTACATATATCTATGCATTATTTTTTTCACAAATACTCGGAATAAGAAGTCAATTATTTGAAAGGGTGAAAACCATTTTTCCTTCCCAACTTTGTTTTAAAAATTAAACCCTTTTTAACTTTGAACAATGATCATACTTCCCCTTTATTCTAATTGAATTTTCAAAATGCTTATTGCACCCTTTTTTTTTCTTTCTTTTTTAACTTCTTTAAAATCATCATATTTTTAGTTTTTTAAAATTCATGTAACAATTTTTTTATAAAAACATGAGCATTGTCTTAGGGTGAAAAATATGAGAAATACTAATTAAATATATAAGCTAATAATAATTTATTATAAAGTAAATTAGCATAATAAGAAAATTTATTTTATTTATGGTAATCAGAACTCTAATATTTATTTTACAAGTGATAATAATAAGTAATATTAATTTTATAAATATATTTCAATGCAGAAAATATAAAAATAATTAAAAATAAGGTTAGATTTTTAAAGATAATATTTTTTTTAGATTTTAAATTATAATTTATATAATATTCTATTAATGACAATCACAAGTTATATTATTTATATAGACAATAGATAATACTCGTTTTTTATCACTTGATGCTCATACTCAAAATAGGTTTTTTTAATTTACTTGTTCAATTTATAAAATTAAGAGAATTGTATTATGTTTTTTTCCTTTCTACCCTCTTAGTATTAGATAAAACCTAACTTAGTAATATAGACAAATTTAAAGTTTTAAAGTATTATTAATAAGGTTAATTCAGTAAAATACAACTCTAAATAAAATTTTCTTAAGGATTGTGTTATGTTATCAAAAATCAAGTAATATGAAACAGATGTAGTAAGAAAGTGGTGAAACACAAAAAAATATATGCATATGCATTCACATACATATACACACACTTAGGGGTGGCTTGGTTGCAAACAAGTTATCCCGGAAATAGATATTCCAAAATAAGTTATATCAACATGTAGATGTGATAACTTATCCGATCCCCGTGGTATAAATGGTGGGATAAATAATTTAAGATAAACATCTAGTACCACCTCGAACTATGATCAAAGTTTCTACGACACGTCCTATTACCCCCTGCAACTCAATTCTAGCGTATTTTATCACCCTTTTATGCTGACGTAAAACCTTTATTACATAAAATAGGATCCAGATCAAAGGTCTCATGTCAGCTAAAAAAGTTGACAAAAGATGTCACGTCAACTAAAAAGAATGACAAAAATACGATAAAATTTAGTTCAGGGGGTAATAGGACTCCCGTAAAGTTGGAGTGTATCGTAGCAAATTTGCTAATAGTTCAGGAAGGTACTAGATGCTTTACTCAAATAATTTTGAGACTAACTAATCCCTCTAAACAAATGCTGGATAAAATAATCCTAAATTTTATCCCCAAATTGTTATATCCTATAATTCACACCAAACGACTCTTTAACAATGGCAGAACTAGAATTTTTATTAAGGGGGTTCCAAATCGAAAAAAGTAAGTACACGAACTAGCCGAAGGGGGTTCAACATCACCTATATATACATAAAAAATAATTTTAATCATGTAAAAATAGTATAATTTTTCATCGAAGGGGGTTCGGATGAACTCTCTAACCACAAGGTGGCTCCGCCACTGCTCTTTAATACATATAATATTGAAATAATAGTCTTAAAAATAATATTAAATTTTGTTTGGAGGGGGAATATGATTATTTTTCAAAAAGAATTTAATTTTTAAAACAAAGTTGGGGCTGGAAACGATTTTCATCCTTATTTGAAATGTTCAACTCATGATGGTGAAGGAAACAAATTTGACTCTTAATTTATAAGTTGCATTACACTGTCTCTCACTTTTTTAACTACTTTACTCTGTTTCCTTATTAATATAATATCATAACCAACATATACATAATATTCTGTGTATATGTTGGAATTTTTATAATATATTTAGAGAGTTGAATTTTTTTATAATATTGAAAATATAAGTTGTGAATTTGTGTAATTTTTAGAATATTTAATGCATGTCATTTTCCCTAGGCTTTAGCATTTGTGAAGTTTGGCCTATCATGTTTGAAAATTTTACTATTTCTTGGTTTAGTTTCAGTTCTTTTGAACTGAGGAACATATATGAACCAATTCTTTTAAAAGTCGAATTCAAACTTTTACTAAAATTTATGGACAATGAATTCTAGGAAAGAGAAATTACTGGGGTTTAGATAAAAATTAATTACACATATTAGAGGAATTCCTTAATTCATACTCTCTCCGTTTCATAATAACTGAATTGTTGGAGTTCTTTTATGTTTCAAAATAAGTGAATGGTTCACAATTCAATGTAGATGTTGGAAATTTTTTCTAAATTTACCCTTCATTAAATGTGCATTGGGAGCGATATATCATGTGTTTTTGCTTTTGAAGAGAGTAAAAATGAAAAAACATGATAAATTTATGTCTTTATTTTTTTTTCTTAATATGTGTGTCAAAATTCAATAATTAACTTATTGTAAAACGGATGGAGTATATAAAATTTTGATATATCAAGGCTATATTGAATTACTCCCTCTGTCCCATTTTATCCGTCCCAAATTTCCTAATTTAATGTCTCATTTTACTTGTCCTTTTTTACTTCTCAAGACAAGACAATTTTTTTCCCATTATACCGTTAGTGTAATTGATTACTCCTTGTTATTAGTCATTCATCAATATTGGAACTAATAACAAGACACAATTAAGAGGGGCAAAATGATAAAGTTACACTATCAATCATTATTTTTTTAATAGCTGTGTCATCCCAATTTGGGACAAGTAAAATGGGACGATGGGAGTATATCGAAAGCATAGCTGGAACACACTATATAGCTCCGTACGTACCTAATTTTCCCTATAAATTTACTCACAATAATTGTTTAAGCAAATTAAACAACATCCACATCAATGATCCAGTCAATATTGAATCGTACTTGTTTTAATCACGAATAAACAAAATTTTAAAAATATGTTGAATACCATCAGAATAAGACAAGTACAGTTGGACATTAAAAAAAAATAATTATTTTCATGAAAAGAGAACCTTGTTTGGCCATATTAAGGATAAGTAAGCTATCAACATGGGTTGTGGTGCAGTAAATGGGGTTGCTTTACCTTTAATCAGATATCGGGGTTTGACCTTGGGTATGGAGAAAACTCTGTTGGGAGCGCTGCCATTGACCCTGGGTATGGAGAAAACTCTGTTGGGAGCGCTGCCACCTTAATGGGCCTTGCAAAGCGCGATCCGAATTAATTGAGGCTCCAGTACAGGCACCGGACACCAGATGGAACCCCCCCACCCACCAAAAAAAAGGATAACGTAAGCTGACACCAAATTGCTGACGTTAACTTAATGGGCCTTGCAACGCGCGATCCGAATTAATCGAGACCCTAATACAGGCACCAGACACCAGATGGAAACCTCTCCCCCCAAAAAAAAAAAGGATAACGTAAGCTGACACCAAATTGCTGACGTCAACCATCATAAGCACAATTTATTTCTACGTAAATAATTCATCAACTGTTTTATCCTTTTGGTGAATAGTATTATTAATATATTTTGTTACTATGATTTAATTAGTTCATGTACACGTTATAGCTGGTTAAGATGATGGGCTTTTTATTTATTTATGTATAAATAACATAAATATCAAACTCTTTTAGAAGTAATTAATTCCCTCACTTTTTTAATTGTTTTACTCTCTCTTCCTATTAATATAAATAATATAACCAACATATACATAGCATTCTGTGTATATGTTGAAATTTTTATAATATATTTAGGAAGTTGAAATTTTCTGTAATATTGAAAAATAAGTTACGTATGTGTGTAATTTTTTTTTGTCCTACTTTATATACTATTGCTGTTTTTACAATTTCATTTTCCCCCTTGGCCGCGTAGGAGGTTGTTGAAATAACGTTTTCTTGAGCAGATAATAATAAACATTAGTAATCCAATGGAAAAAATTTGATCCTTTGTTGCATGCGTGAGTAGTGATGAACTTTATATCTTCTCGGGGGCAGATCTAGGGACCTGGGTGGAGATTTTCGAAAACTAAGTATCTTTTCGTACAAATCTAGTATTTATATAGAAAAATTTAGTAAATATATACGAATAATAAATTGGGAATTCATAAACAAAGTGTATTGTTGATCTGATGGAGTAGAGAGACTTGTAACAGTTTTATTGATCTCTTGGTTGTGGATTCAAATCTCCTTAGTTACTATTTGGTTTTATTTTTTCTAACATAGAAAACACATTAACTTTAAATCCTAAATCCACCTATGTGTGAATATAATTATGTTGTTTTTAACAAATCAACTATTTGGTTCTATTTTTTATCTAACATAGAAAACTCACAAACTTTAAATTCTGAATCCGTCTTTGTGTGAATGTAGTTTGTGAAGATATTTGACACATCACTTAAAAAAATGCGTTTTAGCCACGTGCAAAATCGTGGCTATATGGTACCCAAACCGTGGCTAAATAGTTTAGCCACGATTAAAGGTGTGTCCAACAGGGGCGTGGCGAGTAAATTAGCCACGATTTTAACGTCTGTGGTAACATTTCACTAGCCACGATTTTCGGGTACATTTACCCACGACCATTCCGTGGGTAATTTGTTCAATTTTTTTGCTATCATCATATCAATTAGCCACGGTTTTAACCCGTGAAAAAAATGCTCAATTTTTTTAAGAAATATATATTTTTTGCATATAAATTAGCCACGATTTTAACCATGGCAAAAGTGCAGAGCTTTTTTAAAAAATATATATTTTGCATAAAAATTTGTCACGGTTCTAACCGTAGCAAAAGTGTCCAACTCTTTTTAAATATATATATATATATATATATATATATATATATATATATATATATATAGGTAATGTTCCCAAAACCTTCTTGCTTATTACCTGGTTTTGATTTGTTTTTACCGGTCACCGTTTGAACCAGGGTTTTGGGTGGAGCCGTCTTTAAACCAAATGGAACATTACCTATTAACTCGCAAAAAATTTTAAAACTCTATATGAAAAGACATAGATCTTTCCAAGACATAAGGTGTAGCTATTTCTATATAGAGAGAGAAATCAGAAAAAGAAATAATATAATAGCTAGAAAACATAATTTAGAAGAAAGTAGGAAAAGATTATTAGAAGCTAACAGATTACATAAATCATATAATACATCTAGACAAGTTTGTGAAAATTTAGTAAGCGCATTAAATTGAAAAATACAAGATTGTGAGAGAGATTTAGAAAATAAGACTTTAGGAATAAAGTGGCTTAAGGAACGTATTAGTAAAAAATCTTATCAATTAGGATAATAAATGCCTATAAGATATATTGAATATATTAGAGAAATACAACGTCAATATTATAGAGAATTTACTTATAAACATCAACTTGTAAAAATTCGGAAACAATTTGTAGAACGACTAGAGTTGTTAAATAAAGAAATAAGAAACCTAGAAATAGATATTCTAAATTTTAAAGAAACAGACGAAATAATTACCATAACCTCTAAATATTATAAAAAAACATTAATTAGTGAATAAACTAGGCTGATAGAAAATATACAAGAAGTAGAATTAGATATAACCTATACTAATAGTAAATTGAAATATCAAACTAAGTTAAGCAAAAAATACCTTAATTTAAATCACTTAGGATAACAAGATAGCTTCTTTAAAACGCCTCGATTACTTAGATCTTAGATTTCAACCTGAAAAGAAATATAGAGTGTTAAAAGATAACTCCACTATAAAGTGTAATTTCAACCAGGGTGAACATATTTTACACTCAGAATATAAACAATATAATACAATAATAGACTTTATAATAAATTCAAGCGAAAAAATTCAGGAGAAAGATAATAGTATAATAAGAATTTTAAAAGAGATAGAAGTTACTCAGAATAAACATAAAAAGATACTAGATAAGATAGAACAAAATTTAGATTATTTAAAGTCACAAGAAATAGAAATAGAAAGAAAAAGCCAGTGTTTAAATCACAAATTTAATTTAAAAAAAATACCTACAAAATTAGAAATTGAAAAGCTAATAAAAACTATAATAGAAAGACCTAAAGAATTAGAAGTAAAAACTACTCAATTAATATCTAAACTTATAGAACAAATAGAAAATATAACAACAAAAATCAAAGATTTGCAAGAAATAACAAAAAGATTAGAAGTAATATCACTTTCATGAGTGAAGAAGATATAAATTATAGTAAAGCACTAGAAAAATCATGAAGTTATCATAGCGAACCAGAAGGATTATCTAAGCATATACTTTCAAGTATAACAGATAAAATTTTATTAAAATAAAATAATACCATAATAGAGTTATTATTAGACTTACATAAAAAGATAGATATTTTAATTAAAGGCAAAGAAACTCAAAAACCTTTTCAGGAAGAACCGAAATTACCCGAACTACATAAGAAAATAGACATCCTAATAAAAAATAAAGAAGCTCAAGAGCCACCAAAAAATAACTTTGAAATAGAAGAACTTATTAACCAGTTAAAAAGAATTAAACTAACTCCTAAATAAGAAAGAAAAAATATAATAAGAAAACCACAAAAATGGACTTTCTATCAAATAGACGGAGAACCATCGAAAACTATGAAAGACAAGGAGAAAAAAGAGAAAGAATAAGTTTTTCGGAGAATAAAATAGGAAATAATAATATATTATCCAGAATATGCCGAAGACAACCTAATATGGAGCAGAACTAAGAACTTAATGAAATAATAGATGTAGATAAAGATTTACAAATTTTCCAACAACATCAATTAAAATTATTAAATCCTAAAATATTATATAATGCAGGATATTTTTCTACAGATAATCAGCTATATAGACATTATAGAGAAGAACAAATATCAGCTATAGGAGAAGATTTTAAAATACTAGATTTAATAAATGCTAACTCTTTAAGACATATAAAAAATAATAAAATGATACTGATGCATATGGGTTTAATTGTTATAGGAATAAAAGGTCTAACTAGAAAAAAATTTAGGATCAAAGTATTAATAACAATATATAATGATAGATGGTCAGACATTAAAAAATCAATAATAGGATTAACTGAAGTAGATATGACAAATAATGGAGGAATATTCTATATAAGTCCAGATTTCTTAATGAACTTGAAAGAATTTGAAAAAAATATTAAAATATGAATCCAAACTAAAGGATATGAATTAGACATGGTCATAGAGAAAGCTGAAAAATTAACAGAAGAATACAAATATATAACTTTTAAATGTAAGGGATGACAAAAGGACGAAATGAAAATAGAAGAATGTATAGAACATTAGAAAATTGTTTAGAGAGAAGTGATAATTTAGGATATAGAAATAACAAACTATTCCTTGAAAGAAAAGATTAAGACACAATTTCTGTATTAAGTACCACAATAAGTTATAAAGAACTCGCAGAATTAGAACAGACTAGCTCTTCAAGTGCTAGCCCATTTCAACAAACAAACCCTAATCCCCAACTAATAGATTATAGTACAAGCAATGTACCTAGAAGACCAGCAATTAGGATAAACCCAGATACAGAACTTAGAGGAGATAATATAAAACCAGCATGTAAGAGAATGCCAATAGAAGAACCAATTAAACTACAAGAAGGAGGTAGTAAAGGAAAAATTCTAAATATAGCGGTACACGACCCACAAATGTGGGATACAGTGATAGATTTATGGAAAGAAATAGTAGCAGCAGATTACTTAAGATATTATACAGAAACAGATACGAAAACAATGTATAAATATTTGAAAACCTTTTTAGGGGAATCTGCAAAAGCCACATGAAAAAGTTTTAAGACAAATTGCCCATATGATTTCCAGGTTTTATTAAGTATGGGACCAAACCCCTATAATTTCACAAACAAAATACATATGTTATTAACTGGAAAAGATCCAAATAGTGGATTATTAGCACTACAAAAAAAAGCATTAATCAAACTAGAACAATTAAGTATTTCACATTGGGTATATATAAAGAAATTCTTACAAGACTATTTTTATTATTGCACTGTCAGCGGAAACACTTTTAATGAAGAATTAAGCAAAAAATTATTCAATAAATTACCTGGAGCTTTAGGAACAGAAATAGAAGATAGATGGTATGCAAGAGATGGTGTAGTAGCCAACCCAAATCTAAAATGGATAATAGGGCATAGAACACAACATATAATGGATATACTAACAAAAAAATGTACAAACATACAAATACAAAAAACAATTAAAAAGAAATGAAATGAATTTCTGTAAATCTGTTATATACACAGCCCAGAATTACGATCAGAAACAATATAGAAAATATAAGAAGAAACATAATCAAAAACCATATAGTCGTAAACAATACTTCTTAAGAAAATCAAAAGCTAAAAAACCATGGTTAAATAGAGATAAACATGTTAGAAAATATAGAAATGATAGAAACTATAAAAATAAATTAGAATGCTATACTTGTGGAAGCATAGGCCATTTAGCTAATGTATGTCCTAAAATAAATAATAATAGAACTAGAAATTCTCAACTAATAGAGGATTTTCAAAAAACTTTATTAAATGTAGACGAATACATGTCAGATATAGAAAGTATATACTCAATAATAAGTATTGATATAAATGATAAAAGATAATCCAAAATCTGATTCTTCAGAATCAGAAGAAGATAAGTTAGTCAATGAACTAGGACAAAAGATAGAGGATCTAGACTTAAACAATCTAGTAATCAATAATTTAATGAATGTTACTCAAGAATATATACATGAATTCCAAAGAAACAAAGGTTTAGACAGTAATAGATGTCGTATATGCAATTGGTATCCAAGTAAAGACAACAGAACTAAATGCAAAAAATGTTACTTAGAAGCGTGTATAAATTGTATAAAAAACACTTTAAAAATAAAAATAGAATCAGAAATAAATAACGGACAAAAATATACAAATAATCAAATCCTAAATTTAAGGGTGTCTACTTTACAAAACCGAATAAATGATTTAGAACAAAGATTAACCATCCTAGAAAAAGAAAAAATCAAAGTCGCTATAGAAGAATCAGCTACACAAGAAGCTATAC
>NC_061117.1:199139212-199149798 GCF_002878395.1 Capsicum annuum | reverse complement strand
ATAAGTTAAATAATTAGTCTTAAAACATGATTACGGAGTATTAATATCACTAGATTATTTATTAAAAGTTAAAAGAAGAAAACAAATATAGTTTAGCAAATTTTCTTTTTCCTAAAAATAAATAAATAAATAAACAATAAAAGAACTTATATAAAAAATGTGACTCTATTTTTGTAGTTTTTCAAAAATTTTAAAACATATTTAGTAAAAATAAGATAAACTTAAAATATCTAATTTAGACCAAAAATAAAAATAATAAAAAAAATGAGTACTAAAATGATATAAAAACATTAGGTTTAGTCAAAAATTAGGTGTTTACAAGTATAAAGCATAAAGACATCAATACATAATAAATACAACCTCCAAAAACTAATCCTCCTCTCCTGAAGATTCTCCACAAAATTATTCACCCTCTTTGGAAGTTTCCTCATCTCCTACCCACTCAGCCTTTTCTTCTGCAATATTAACTTCTTCAAATATATTTTTTGGGTGATTCAAACTATCCACTAGTTGGTGATCAATCTGCATTTCATTTTGATACGCAGTCTCCACCACATTCTCAACGTCCACCCATTCTATAGTCTTTGTTTTGATTAAAGCCCACCAATCAGACTTGTCACTGCGCAACGGATAAGGAGCTTTATACACTTGTTTAACATTTTGCGCTAGAACAAATGGATTGTAAACAGGATATGTCCTATTGTGCTTCACTTTAATGATGTCATGGTCCTTATGTACTCTTGTGCCTCTTAAGCTTGGATCGAATCACTTACATCGAAAGAGGATAATTTTATTTTATTGGGAAACCAGCATATTCCAGTTCTAAGATCTCGTGTATGATGCCAAAGTAATCAACATCATCATCACCCTTAGCCCAAACACCACTATTCTTTGTTTTTCTTGTTTTGGAGTGTTATTTGGTGGAAAATTTAAACCCATTTACTGTGTAATGGGACATTTCATGAGTTTTAACTGTTCTCAAAGAAATATCTCTCAAGAACTGATCGTATGCGGCTGCATTTGGTGACTGGTTTACCTAAAAATATTATACATAAATTTTTATATATATATATATATATATATATATATTAATTTGTAGAAATTAAATATTTAAAATTTTTAGAAATATTAATACACTTACGAACCTCATATGTAAACTATGTTCCAAAGGATGCATACACTTGATTTTCGGGGAATTGAGCCTTAAATGAACTGAAGATCCAACATGCGAAACACAAGTAGTTTCCTTAAGGGAATGAGTAAAAAAATAAGATATGTTAAATTTTAATCTCCTTACTTTATAAAGGGCTCAACTTCTGGGCAATTCAGCAAGACGTACAAAGTTGCTGATTTGTGCTCCGTAGGAGTGAGCCGGCGAAATATGGTCTTTTTAGTCTTACAATCAGATTGATTGAAAATTGATATCGGTTGCAAATGAGGCTCATTCTCATCATCCTGATGACTATTCGTTCTGTTTCTTGAACAAGCAACTTCATCAAGAAAGTAGTATGAACAAAACTGAGACGTTTCTCTTGCAAGTTATGCCTCAACTATAGAATCTTCCACCCTATGTTTGTTTTTGTGACCTCTTTTCAATTTCATAATTTCTCTGTACAATCTTAAGATTAGATGTTTACCGTTCGAATATAAATTCACCTAGTTTGAAATGAACTGTCAAGTCGAGCTTCGTGCACAAGGTGAATGGGAAGATGTTCCATCACATCGAAGAACGCTGGCAGAAAAATCTTCTCCAACTTAGTGATAACAACAACATTACTTTCCATTCGCGCCAGATTTTCTTCTTTTAATATAGTGGCACATAAGTCTTTGAAGAACAAACTAATAAAATCAATTGGAAGTAATTGTTTCATGAAAACATGACAATCATGACTTTTTATTCCATGCAAGATTCCTTGTGTCGTATCAATCCTCTTTCCCAAATTTGAGGCATATCCATCGGGCATCTTCAAACTTTGGACCCATTCATATATTTGACGCTTTTGGTCCAACTTGAATGTAAAACTAGACTTGGGCTTAAAAACATTGCCATTGGTCCCCTCCTATAAGTGTAATTCTCTGCGCTTGCATTATTCTGGTAAGTCAAGTCTGGCCTTAGGATTATCCTTTATTTTGCCGGTGACATCCATAACTGTGTTGAACAAGTTCTCAAAATAGTTCTTCTCAGTATGCATGACCTCAACATTATTTATAAGTAAATTATCTAGCCAATATTCTAACTCTCAAAATATACTTTGCTTAGTCCAGTTATGCGAAACGTCATATCCATCAAGCCTATACAACGGTTCCTCGCTGAATTTAGCCAAATCCTGAAATATCTCCGAGATGTCATGACCAGATAGCCTTGAAGGTGGACCATCATGTTTCCTTATATTCCTTTTGAATGCATTCTTGAGTCTCCTATATTCATGATCAGGTGGCAAGAAAGAACGATGACAATCAAACCATGAATTTTTCCTTCCATGTCTCAATGTGAAAGATTTTGTTTTTTCTATACAGTATGGACAAGCTAACTTTCTAGCTGTCATCCACCTAGAAAACATTCAATAAGCAGAAAAATCATTAACGGTCCACATTAGATATGTATGCAGATTGAAATTCTGTTTAAATGAGATGTCCCAAGTTTCAAACCCCTCATGCCATAAAATTTGAAGTTCATCTATTAAACGTTGCAAGTAGACATCTATTATGATTTTCGAGAGGGTCATTTCATATCATTGCCCAAAGGGACATTTCATACCATTGTCGAGAGGGCCATTTTATATCATTGCCAAGAGATCCATTTCATGCCATTGCCGAGAGAGCCAGTTCATATCATTGCCAAGAGGGTCATTTTATTCCCTTGCTGAGAGGGCCATTTTATATTATTGCCAAGAGGTCCATTTCATGTCACTGTCGAGAGAGCCATTTCATATAATTGCCAAGAGGGTTATTTCATATCATTGCCAAAAAGGTCATTTCATGCCATTATAGAGAGGGTCATTTCATATCATTGCCAAGAGGGCCAATTCATACTATTGCCAAAAGGGCAATCTCATGCCACTGTTGAGAGGGTCATTTCATATCATTGCCAAGAGGTCCATTTTATGTCATTGCTGAGAGGGCCATTTCATATCATTATCGAGAGGGCTATTTCATGTCATTGCCAAGAAGGCTATTTCATCTCATTTTATTGCCGCGAGGGCCATTGTATTTAATATCTATTGACACGCGAGACACAAACGCTGGCGTCGAGGATATCATCAATATTTAATATCTATTGACATATAAGATAGCATATGCTGGCATCAAGGATATCATCAGTGTCTAATATTTGTTGACACGTGAGACACAAACACTGGCATCGAGGATATCATCAGCATCTAATATCTGTTGACACGCGAGACACAAACACTGGCATCGAGGATATCATCAGTATCTAATATTCATTGACACACTAGACACAAACACTGGGGTCGAGGATATCATCAGTATCTAATATATGTTGACACACGAGACATAAACGCTGGCATCGAGGATATCATAAAAGTCTAATATCTATTGACACGTGAGACAGAAATGCTGGTATCGAGGATATCATCATCATCTAATATCTGTTGCCACGCGAGATAGAATACACTAACGTCGAAGATATCATCAGCATTTAATATCTATTAACACGCGAGATAGCATATGCTGACGTCGATAATATCTCATTATTTTATGAATCAGCATCTGAATATATCAAAAGCACATGATTCAAAGGGACGTCTGTAAATCGCTATCTGAAAGCAAACGACATATGAGATTTCCTTGAAATTGACAATTTGAGGATCATATAACTCATATTATTTAAAATGGGATAGTGTGTAAGATTACCTCTGAGTTGATAGCCCATAGGTCATTCGTAATCCGCTACAACATCCTAATCGAATAGTGTGCAAGGCTACCCAAAAATTGATAGCCCGAAGGTTATCCATAAGTCTAACTAAATCCTTACCAGAGAATATGTGAGATTATCAAATTGATAAGTCCAAGGGTTCTCTATAAGTCATTTCATATGCAAGATCAATTATGTGCAGGATTACCCAAAGACTACTAATTTGAGAGATATTCATAAGTCATATTGTATCCAAGGTCGAATGATGTGCAGGAATACCTGAGAACTAGCTATTGGAGGAATATCTGTAAACCATCTCTTATCCAAGATTGGATAATGTGCAGTATTACCTAAGGTCTAGCAATTCAAAGGATATCTATAAGTCGCCTCGTATCTAGGGGTGTGCAAAAACCGAACTTACCGATAAACCGAATCGATAAAAATGTTATTGGTTTATTGTTATTGGGTTATTGGGTTAACGGTTTGTTAATGGTTTTATAAAAAACATTATTGGGTTATTGGTTCGGTTTGATTTTTTCTTATTGGGTTATTGGGTAAACCGATAACCCAATAAGAATATATATATATACATATATATATATATGTGTGTGTGTGTGTGTGTATGTATGTATGTATGACTTATTATATATTTCTCTTAATTTCTCTTTAATTTCTACCAATTAACAAAACTGTTATTTCAATTATACAAACTCTTAATTTCTCCTAACAACATTTAGTTCAAACTTGAAGATTCTTGTAAATTAAAACACATTATGTAGGATATTTGGTTGCAACTAAGATTCGATTTTTTTTCATATTAGTTACTACTATTTCTATTTTATGAGTCTTTTCTTATCGGTTAAACCAAAAACCAAACCGTTAAGGACTAAAAATCGATAAACCGAAAATCGATAAAAAATATCTTATTGGTTTGGTTATTGGTTTAGCACAGAATCAAAAATTGATAAACCAAACCGATAATATATAAAACCAAACCGACCCGACCGATGCACACCCCTACTCATATCCGATATCAAATAATGCACAAGATTATCCAAAGATTGACAACTCAAGGGAAATTTATAAGTCGTATCGATACAAAAGATGCGCAAAACCTACCTGAGATCATATGCCAAGAATTATTGGCAATAACCGGAGAGGTTATTATACAACCATCATTATAGGTGGCCAAAGTGTTGCCACCTCAGCATAAGATTACACGATTGCAGGGACCGTTCTACATAAAGTTTCGTCGATGTCCAAAAGGGTCACCCCACTTTAAAGACATATTCACTCAAGAAATAAGATAATTATGCAACAACCAAGAGGGTTATTGTGTCTGTTATTGCAAGTTATTTCCTTCCAACAGGTACATGAGAGGATGACTTCACATTTTAGGCAACAACTCACATAGAGATATAGTAAAAGACTATATACCTCTTTCGTGAATTATGTTTAGCACTAAAACTTTTTGTTTGAAACATTGTCGAGAACATCTGAGAGGATGTAAATCTCAAATCAAAACCACAGGTCCGGATGACTCCAGATAGGATGCAACACAACCTGGAACTCTTTCTTAGCAGCAAAACGAGACATAGTTTAGAGAGGGACGTCAAACTATCTGGACGCGAGCCAAAGGATTATCACCACCACCGTCCAACCACACCCCTATTAAAGAAATGTGGGTATTCTAGTTTCAGTTTCACCTTCGGGATATTTATAAACTCATACCGAGGGTAACCTTCTCTTTCTTTCAAATTTCCGTGATAACAAACTTAGAGTTTTGAATTATGTCCGGGTAAGTTCTTTTCTATGGGTGTGAAGGATCCCACATTCATGGTTAAGAGGTTACAAGCCTCTTTTCCGCAAATCAATCAACTTGTCACTCATCCCGAGCCAAAGATCGTCTTAAATAAAAGACTATCTTTTCCACCAATTGAGTCAAACTACAAGCATCTGATTCCCTAAGTCTCGGGGATATATAGGCTGGGCCCTATGTAGAAAACTCGACTGCATTCCAACCTCCCTCCAAATCCCTTTATTCCCCAGCATTTCGGTTATATCAAAAACTCCAAAACTGAGATAGCTGGTGAATTTTTTAAAAATCATGCTTTAAATCCAGCTTTATGAACTACAAGTGGCCTGAATTCTCATATAACCTGAGATATGTTGGAAACCTGATACCAAAGCCCATTCATAACTCCATGAAACTCGTGCGAAAGCCAACCTCTTTTAGATTCAAATTTATGGTCAGACAAAAATTAGAAACGTCAACCTCCCTTTGCTCAGGTTACTTGCATCCACCCTACCCAAAGGGAGGGGGCAGTTGTTGACACCTAATTTTTTCCCTCCACGACTAAATTTAATCCCGAGTTTCTTCGATTCTTAATAAAATTAAAATATTTATTTCATTCGAATAGAAAATTTTAAAATTTTTTTTACGTAATTTTTTCATTTTAAGTAGCGATTATATATTATCGTGTTCAGTTATACGAGATTATATAATTTGATTACTTAAATAGTTATTCTATGGAATATTGGATTTTAATTAAGGATTATTTTAAAAATAAATATAATGATTAAAATCTTGATTGCAATATAATTTATTTGGATAAATATGCATTTGATTTTATTAAATCAAGAAGCTCAGGATTAAAAGAAGTATTAATTCGTATCGAATTTCAATTTAATTTTGCCAATCTATTAGATTTTGCCATAATTAGAATCTAATTGGCCATAATTGCAATGCAATCCACCAATTGATTTTTAATTTGGTTAAAATTAAATGAATATGACTAAATTTTAAATCCTAATAGGGGTTATATTTTAAATAACCCCAAAATTCTCAAAAAAAACTCTCATAACTTCTACCCAATTTCACCAAAAAATAATTTCAAATTGTACTACATTGTACTATTTTCCCCCAACTTTGTTCTTTTTCAATTTTGAAATTCAAAAATTGTACTATATTGTACAATTCCCCCAACCTTTTTCTTTTTTTTTCAAATTTTAATTTTGAAATTCAAAAATTATACTATATTGTACAATTTCCCCCACATTATCTTTCACCTCACCTTATCTTCAATTTTTAAATTCCAAAAACACCCCTAAAAACTTTCTCCCACATTGGTA
Source organism: Capsicum annuum (assembly GCF_002878395.1). Classification (NCBI taxonomy): domain Eukaryota; kingdom Viridiplantae; phylum Streptophyta; class Magnoliopsida; order Solanales; family Solanaceae; genus Capsicum; species Capsicum annuum. The sequence goes on along the minus strand of NC_061117.1, from coordinate 199,142,789 downwards.
GATTAATAGAATTGGATCTCTATCCTTTTCTATAAATACTACCACTATTTTGGTAGAAAAATCAAGTCTCAAAGCCTCAAAGAATTGAAAAGCTTTTGAGCAAATAGTTGAAATTTTTTTTGGTGAAAAAAAAAGTCTCAAGGTTGAAAAAAAAAAAACTTTGAGCAAAGAAAAGTTTTTATTCTAGTAAAAAATTTTCCTTTTTCATGAAATTTATGGGCTAATCAAAGTTCTCGAGTTGAAAGCTTTTCGGTGGTAATCAAGACTCCGAAGAAAGCTTGTAGTTCCATTTTGTTATCCCAAAAAAGGGAAAGTAAACACGCCTTTCCCTTTTTTAGCTTTATTATCATTTTCTTCTTCATCTTTTTCTTCTTTGTAGTTCATAGTTATAATTTTGTTTGCTAGGATTGTTTGTTGTAGATGACCTTGAAGGTTATAGGACGCTGTGGTATCAATATTATGGTTATTTTCATGTTCATGGAATTAAAATGAGATAGCAATAGTTGTACTTGCCTTTTTGACTTTATTCTTTGATTATTGTAGATAAAGTTTCAATCTATGCTTAAAAGATGTACTTATATTTTGTTTAAATTCATTGTTGGCGGATATATTTATTTTTAGCAAGTAAAGTTGTTTCCTTTATATTTAAAAGAATAGTTAAAATTGATTGTTTCTCCTTTTTTTACTTTATTCTTTGATTATTATAAATAAAGTTTCAATCTTTGCTTAAAAGATATACTCATGTCTTGACTAAACTCATTGTTGGTGGATATCTTTGTTTTAGCATGTAAAGTTGTTTCCTTTATGTTAAAAAGAATAGTTAATATTGATTGTGTTGCCTTTTATCTTCATTTTTTGATTATTTTGTATAAAGTTTTGATCTTTGCTCAAAAGATGTACTCATGTCATGTTTAAATTCATTGTTGGCGGATATATTTGTTTTTAGCATGAAAAATTATTTCTTTTATGTTGAAAAAATAGTTACTATTGTTTGTTTCGCCTTAATCAAAATAGTAATTGATTAAATCAAAAACTTGTCATTTGCTTGCTAATTATTTTAATGGATTTCGAAATCCTCATATAAGAGATGAGTACTAGCTTTATTTTCCACCCAAGCTATTTATTCCTTTTTTTTTCTTTTTTCACATGTTATTAATTTGTCAAAATAATAAGAAAGTTCAATTTTTTGTGGTTAAATAGAATTATTTAGATATTTTCGAGTCATGCATAGTATGATTGTCGAACGATATTTCACTTTTAGAGATGCTAAACTTTTATTCTAATTTTCTCACTCCCTTTGGATTGTTATACGTGTTCTTTGTGTGTGTAAAGACTTGATTCGTGTCTCGCTTTGAGTCATAATGTCAAAAGAGAATCAACGATGTCTTACAAAGATAAACTATAGGTCGTTACACGTTTTTTCCTAAAATGTTGTTTGTAATTTAAATGTATGAATCTTTGTTAATGTCACCTTAATTAAAATTTAAGAATTCTCTTTCTTGAGAAATTAGCCTTAATTTTATTTTGTTATATGGATTAGTGTCTATGTTTGTTCAATTTTAGAAGTCATGGTTATTTTTCTTACTGCCTCATGCCTTTACTTTCACAAGCTTACGTTGTTTGTTCTCTCATTAATTCATTGAATACGACCCTCTTTCTTTTACCTTTATTCATTCTTAATATGAACATAAATCATGAGGCATGTAAGTGGGCCTCTTTGCTTTGCATTTTATCTGTTGACTTTCACCCTTGTTATACATGCGCAAGTGTGCATATCATTGTAATTAAAAAATCGATTCTTCATATTTTCTTTTGCTCTGAAATATGTAACTATTATGCCTTATACGTATATTAATTTCTTTATCTTTTCTTTGCATGCAAAAAATGTCTCGAGTCCAAACGGACTCCTCTCCTCTTGCATTTCGTAATGGGCCAATGAGTCTCACCTCTTCGAGTCAAGTTTGAAGTTTAAATTTAAGGTCGACTATATAGCGTGCGGGTGCTAAACGATAGACGAAGAAGAAAAATGGATCAAAACTCATTGATGAGGTCACTAAGAGACTTGAAAAGTCTTGATTTTTATTATTTTCTTCTTTTTATTTATTCATTTAGTCATTTATTTATTTATTTATTCATTTGGCCCTCGAAGCTAAAGTTATTTTTTTAATACAGGTGAGACGGATTTTGGGCCTCAAAGGTCCGAAAACTAGCTTAGGACAAGTTGTGGGCTAAAACCTCAATATTTAGATAAGGACAGGTGATGATGGGCCGAAAGCCCAAATTAGATTAGGACAGATTTATTAATTTGGGTCTAAAAGCCTAAATCTCGTAATTTCCCCCTACCCCCTTTCTATGCTTATTTGCTATTTATTTTCTTAGACTTGATTAAATTCCCTGCTAAGTCGTCGAAATTGATTTTATACAAGTTTTTCCTAAATCACATTCTTTTCAAAAACTAACTTCTCTTTTTCAAAGTTAGTCAAAAGATATTTTCAAATAGTCCGGATAACCGCAAGTTAGCGAACATTTTATGTGCCTTAAAAGTCTTTCTAAAATGTTAATAAGAACCTCTTACCCGAGATTTTCTTAAAAGCCTAAGTCTTTTTCTGTTTTGAGACTTACGACTTAATTTCAAAAAGTTTTCTTATTTTTTTTTCAAATAAAAGCCTAAGTCTTTTTCTGTTTTCACCCACTTACACTTTATCATTTTCAAGTGACTAAGTCACCTCACAAGTCACCAAGCTAAATCACACTCAAAACAAAAATTCACCTTTCACCTACTTACACTTAATCATTTTCAAGTGACTAAGTCAACACCCAAGTCACCAAACTAAACCACATTCAAAACAAAAATTCACCTTTCTGCTACTTACACCTAATCATTTTCAAGCGACTAAGTCACCAAACTAAACTATATTCAAAACAAAAATTCACATTTCAACTACTTACACTTAATCAATTCAACTCACTAAGTCATCACCCAAGTCTCCAAACTAAACCACATTCAAAAAAAAAATTACCTTTCACCTACTTACACTTAATCATTTCCAAGTGACTAAGTCACCTCACAAGTCACCAAATTAAATCACATTCAAAATAACAATTCGCCTTTCACCTATTTACACTTAATCATTTTCAAGTGATTATATCACCTCACAAGTCACCCAACTAAATCACATTCAAAATAAAAATTCACCTTTCACCTACTTACACTTAATCATTTTCAAGTGATCAAGTCACCTCACAAGTCACCAAACTAAACAATATTAAAAAAAAAAAATTCACATTTCAACTACTTACACTTAATCAATTTCAACTCACTAAGTCATCACCCAAGTCACCAAACTAAACCACATTCAAAATAAAAAGTTACCTTTCACCTACTTACACTTAATTATTTTCAAGTGACTAAGTCACCTCACAAGTCACCAAACTAAATCACATTCAAAACAAAAATTCACCTTTCACCTACTTACACTTAATCATTTTCAAATGACTAAGTCACCTCACAAGTCACCAAACTAAACCACATTCAAAACAATAATTCACATTTCAACTACTTACACTTAATCAATTT
>NC_061117.1:199136270-199139112 GCF_002878395.1 Capsicum annuum | reverse complement strand
AAGTCACCAAACTAAACCACATTCAAAATAAAAATTCACCTTTCACCTACTTACACTTAATTATTTTCAAGTGACTAGTCACCTCACAAGTCACCAAACTAAACCACATTCAAAATAAAAATTCACATTTCAACTGCTTACACTTAATCTGTTTCAACTCACTAAGTCATCACCCAAGTCACCAAACTAAACCACATTTAAAACAAAAATTCATCTTTCACCTACCAATACTTAGTAAATTTCAAGTGACTAAGTCACCTACCAAGTCACCAAACTTAAAGAAGATTCAAAACAAAAATTCACCTTTAAAGTACCTACACTTAATAATTTTCAAGTGACTAAGTCACCTACCCAGTCACCAAACTTAATTACATTCAAAATAAAAATTCACCTTTAATGTACCTACACTTAATCAATTTCAAGTGACTAATCTTCAACATTTTCAAGTATCTAAACTTCAACATTTTCAAGTCACTAAGTCACCTTCCAAAACAACAAACTAAACTACCATCAAATTGATAAATTCACATTTTAAGTACCTACACTTAATCAATTTCAACTCACTAAGTCACCACCCAAGTCACCAAACTAAACCACATTCAAAATTATAAAGCATAGCAAAATTCATAATGAAAAGTTCACATTTCAAGTACCTACGCTTCAACAAAATTCAAAATAAAAGTTCACCTTCAAGCTAAGTAACTACACTTATTCACTTTCAAGCAACATAGTCATTTATAGTATAATAAGTCAAACAATTGAACAAGTATAACAAAGCAAATAAGTAGAGGCGTCGCATGTCCCTCTCACACCATATAAACATCACAAAATTCCTATGGCTTTAAAAGCCTTCTACAGCAAATAATCCCAAAATAAACTACATTTAAAGACTTCATTATAAGAAAATAGAGAGAAATCAACTTACCTTTGCTTGGCCTAATTAAAGTGAAAGAGATAAGTGATCACCAAAAAATTAGCAAAACAATCCTTTTCCCGAATTCGGATTCTGTCAAACAGTAACATCAAATTCCAAGCAACCCATTAGGTAACTAGAAGAACAAAATCTTGACCATTAGCTACAATCAATTTCCACATTCCCAACCATATTTCAATTTCTTACAAATATATTTCAGCTTATTTTCTCATATTCTTAGCTTAAAATCACCATAAAAAAGCCACCAAAATACTAAAACTATAATAAAGTATCAAGAAAAGTAAACCCTAATTTACTTGCAAGAACAAGGAAAATAGATTTGCAAGATAAAGCAAGTATCTTTACATTCAAACTAAACTAACCAGTAACACCCAATTAAGCAAATCCACAAAATGAAGATAAAGCAAGGATATATATATATATATATATATATATATATATATATATATATATATAGAGAGAGAGAGAGAGAGAGAGAGAGAGAGAGATCTTTACATTCAAATTAAACTAAACAAAAAAAAATCAAGAACACCCAATAATTAAGCAAGCAATCCACATATCTTTACATTCAAATTAAAGCAAACAACAAAAGTCAAGAATGCCCAATAAAGCAAACAATCCTCAAAATGAAGATAAAGCAAAAGTAAACAACAAAAATAAAAAACACCCAAATGTCAAAATTGTGATGGAAATGGATATTGATAAAATGGATGTTGCTAAAAATGAGTGAAAAAGGCAAGAATGGAAAAAGAAATTGATAAAATGGGTGTTGGTACCTAGCGACGGTGGAAGATCGGCGATGGCGACAGTCCACAAGACGGCAGTTGGGTTTGTGTGTATGTGTTTGTGTGTTTGGAAGAGAGTGTGTGTATGTGTTTGTGTGTTTACCGTGTATATGTGTTTGTGTGTGTTTGTGCAATTCCAATTGGGAATCTTGAAATGTATTTGCTTAGTTTGGGTCGGGTCGGGTGCAGTGGGTCGGGTTAATTCTTTTTAATTTTTTTAATTAACATTAAACCGACCACATGTGGTAGGTTTTTTGGAAATATTTTAAAAACCGACTACATGTGGTCGATTTTAACAAAAATATTGATAAATTAAAATTTAATCAACTACAATTAATAAATTAATAAATTAAAATTATTTTTTAATAAATTCTATAATACTTATAACAATATCCAATTAATTTAATACAATGCTTATATATATAAATCAGATAATTAGTTATTTTATCATCACATTAACACGAGTAGTATATTTCTTCAATCATATAATAATATCAATGAATTTTGTAAATTACGCTAAATTTTTGGTTAACCAGCTTTTAATTACGATATATATATACATACAACGTGTTAATCAGATAAATTATCGATTACTTGTCTTACGTTATTACAACGTCGACAATATATGTGCATCTACATTGACACAAAATAGTATATCTATTTCCTCAATAGTATGACATCAATGTATTGTTCAAAATATTTTAATATATAGATTCATTTATCGAGGTTTCAATCACTGCATATGTCACTACACGAGATATACGTATATATACATACATTCAATTATCTATCATCTTTCAAATACGTACTATAAACATCACATACACAATTTTACTACCTCATAATAATATACAATGTATTTCACATATACCGATCAGGCGAATTATCGGTTTGTTTATCTTATGTCATTAATATACCTTCACTTTATAATATGTATATACTATATATATACCTATACAAACACACACATATACACACTATTGACTATATCAAGTTCTAAATACATACTATATACATCACATACGTACGTGAGTATATTATCCAATAATATAATGCGACGTATATCATATATATACTCTGATGAGTGATCAATTAATTTGATAAGCTTACATTAATATAACTT
>NC_061117.1:199129990-199133270 GCF_002878395.1 Capsicum annuum | reverse complement strand
AAGTGTCCTAAAATATATGGAAGGAAATTAAGAGTCCTAAAATAGAAAAAATATATTTCTTGAAAAAATAAAATTATCATAAATATAGCTATTATGATGTACCGTAAATTACTTGATAACTTGGTACCAACCTAAATCTAAAAAAATAATAATTAAAAAAAAATCACCCTTGACGTGAAACCCACAAAAACTATATAATAATAAAAAATTATAATTAAAAAAACTCAAAAATAAAATAATAATAAAAAGTTGTAATTAAAAAAATCTCAAAATAATATAAAAATAAAATAATTATAACTAAAAAAAGCCCACCACTACGTGAAACCAAAAAAATAATATACTAATTAATACATATCTATTCTACCAAAAAATATATAATATCATAATTAAAAAATTGTAATTACAAAAAAAATTACGTGAAACCAAAAAAAAAAAAAATATAATATAAAGAAGAAGACATTTTTGGACTTAAATTTAATGTTAAGGGTATTTTTTATTCAAATAGGTGGATAGAGGGACATTTTTGAACCAATAGATTAAGAAAGATATTTTTGAGCTATTTCGAATAGATTAAAGATATTTTTGAACCAAATAGATGGATGAAAAGATATTTTTGAGCCTAAAGGTAGAAGGAGGGTATTTGTGTACCATTTTCAATAGTTGAAGAATTTGAATTGAAGAAAAAGGTAAATAGATTGATTAATTTAATGACAAGGTTTTTATTACTCCTTTGGGTACGTACCATTTTACTCGTACCAAATTTTTTAATTTGATTTATCATTTTTCATTAATTAAGATAAATAATTTTATTTTTTTTTAACCTTAGTATTAATTATTTTTTCTCTATTAAAAGGTAAATATTATTTAATATAAATATTATGATAAAATAATTATGTTATTAATTATTTTTTTAATTAATATGTAATGTTAAATTAAAACGAGTAAAATGAGAGGGAAATTTACTCATGTATTAGGGCTTCGTGAGTTGACTGATCTGAATCCTACTCAATGATGTTTATCGTCTTTATTGACTAACCCGACTAAACTATGAATTCTCATTTGACTAGTCACACGCACACATATATAAACCAAAATTAATTCTCGTTTCTACTCCCTTTTTCCGGGAGTTGGAGCTGGTTTATGACCTGGTGGAAGACTTTGGCTCAAGGGTGAAGGGTCTATTCCCTTAAATAGCAATATAATACAATTGATCATACAATTACAGTATAAATTAATGGTCATGCTGATTTTTTTATTTTTTTTTGAGACAGAGAGCATCACTATATATACAGCTATCTATGCGGTAAATCCTCTATATTCCTTAATTTTCTGACATTACATAAAGAGTCAAGGTGACGAATTGAGCATTTTATTTTGTTCTGAATTACAAACGTAGTCCAATCCAGAAACTCAATTGCAAAATCTTAAATTACACACACACACAAAAAAAAACACGCAATATGAATAATATTCTTGAAAGTGGAGGTATGAGTTAATAACTTAAATGGTTCCTGAACTTATGACTTTTCTTTCAGAAAGTCACTCAACTTTATTTCTTACTTCAAAAGTCATTCAACTTAGAATTCTTATCTCAGAAAATCACCAAATTTTAATTTTTACTTCAAAAGTTACTTAAATATAAATATTTTACTTACAAAGTCACTCAACCTATTCAATTAATTATTTTTTTATTAAAATTTGCTAACATGAAATTTTATTTAAAACCAAAATTCTAAAAAAAAAAAGGAAATCACTTGAACCATATTATTACATGATTACTTTATATTTAATCCTCTGAAATTTTAAAATATCCTAAATAGTTATATCAATTCACTTATAATGTTAATATTAATTTTTAAGATTTTCAGAATCATATTTATTTAGCTGATTAGATTTAAATAACTTTCAATATGATACTTATTTACGGAATTGGTTTTTCAATCATAATGTAATTTTTTGTATTACCACTTGTATAATATACATATGCATCAAATAAATACAATAAATTATATTCCTAAAAGTTGATAAAAGGGAACGCTCACTACTAAAAAAATACAAATTTCCGACCACAAAAAATCGACCACATGTGGTCGCTTTTTTATTTTAGAATTTCAAAATAATAATTTCAATAATTTTTATATTAATTATTATTTCCTTTACAAATAAAAAAATAACAAAGCCGAGCACTTGTGGTCGGTTTTATATAAAAAACATATTTAAAAAATATTTTAAAAAACCAACCACATGTGGTCGGTTTTTAAAAATACGTTTAATTATATTTTTTTAAATAAAGTGGTCGGTATTTAATTAAAAAAATATTTTTAATAAACCGACCACTTGTGGTCGGTTTTTAATTAAAATAAAAACAAAATAATTTTTGAACACCGACCACTTGTGGTTGTTTTAATTAAAATAAAAAAAGAAAACAATTTTTAAAATTAAAATAATTTTATAAAACTGACCACAAGTGGTCGATTTTTAATTAAAATAAAAAAATAAAATAATTTTAAAAAACCAACACTTGTGGTCGGTTTATATTAAAAAATAATTATATATATAATCTAATATATTATTTTTTGAAATTACACTGATCACACGTAGTCAATAACCAATATAATAATAATAAAAATTAATCAATCTTAGATTTTGTGAAAAAAATTACACTAAAAAATATATCAAATAAAATAAACAAATTACGTTAAACATAATATTTATCTTTTACTTATGCTTCAATATATAAATAAATATTTTCCTTTGTAGATACATTAAATGACGTTAAACATGCATAATCTTTGTATAATGAATATGTGTGTGTGTGTATATATACATACATACATACATACATACATATATATATATATATATGTATGTATATATATATATATATATATATGTATGTATACATATATATCATACCGTTGGGATAATGATATTATGCTACTATTGCAGTCATAATAATGTAATATATAACCAATAATTCATCAGAATATAATGAACGTGTTCTATTATAAGGTAATATACTTGTGGATGTGATGTATATAGTACGCATTCAAGAGTTCATATATATAAATATCTTTATATATCTTTATATATCTTTATATATATATATATATATATATATATGATGTAGTGATCGATTGATGAACGATGTAATCAAAACTAGTAGAATCTATCCAAACATATTGAATACCTTGATTTGAAACGACGGAAGTAATAATATATACTGTACGTTCAAGTTATATTAATGTAAGCTTATCAAATTAATTGATCACTCATCAGA